>NW_015537959.1:1075135-1084918 GCF_001515605.1 Sinocyclocheilus anshuiensis
TCTTGATTCAGTTTTTCATTTCCATTTTCTTTAAAAATGAACATACTGTTTTTATTGGTTTCTGTGCCTTTAAGACCTCTATTTAAATTGCTTTGCATGTGAAATAAGTAACAGTGAATTGCACATTTAATTCATCATTACATTACCCTTTCTAAAACTAAATAAATAAATTGAATTTATGAATCAATACAATTCGTACAAAGCTGGAATGAACCAAATGCTGAGGCGTGGCGCTGAGGCAATCTATATAACATACCAAAAGAAGGCTGCAAGGATGCCATTTTTGTGTAGGCAAAAACCCGGAAATGAGTTTTAGCACTTCCAGTTCCATCCTAAAGTCAATGGTTTTTTTAAATGGGTTTGTGGGTAAAAGCCTGAAATAAGGTCTGTGGTGATTTTCACGTTGTATTGGGACATAAAAAAAACGTCATTCTTGAAAAAGGTGGTTACAAACAAGTGGCTAAATGAGACTACAGAGGTTGTAGGGAACATTAAATGTCATCAGGAGAAGAGATAAACTCATCTACTCACTTTAACAGTATTCACTTTTTATACTTTTACTCACATTTACAGCCTAATTTCATTAATAATCAACCTATTCCAACTCAAAATTTCAGGGAAAATGCTTTTTAAATAAAAACCGAAGAGTTGACGGAAGCTAAGTGATGGTGACATTGAAGTCACACGACCATGGTGTAGTTTGTTTATAGCCTATGTTTAGCTTTTTACTTCTGATGATTGTATTCAGGCTACAAAATTAATTTGGGAAGATTATCATTAACAAAACATTTAAGAATCACAAATTTTAGCTGATCACAAAGCTTGTTTTCTGCAATAATCCAAAAGCGAACAGAAAAAAACCTATGGAGTTTTTGCAGAGAGAATTAAAGTGACGCTAACTTTCTGGTTGGCCTACAAAATACATCATCACTGCAGCGCTCTATATAGAGGTGAATATAATCACAGTGAAGGATTGATGGAATGTAACACTAGCAGTGGTGATGAGTGGAATGTACCATGTGGAGACAGAGACAGGTGAGTGGGTCGTACCATGAGCAGCTACAGCAGCAGCACCAGCAGAAGCAGCAGGTGTTGGGTTTCTGTGTGGGCGAGGGATGCTGGGCGCGGCTGGGGGACGTCTCGCTCCGCGTCATCGGAGACTCGCGGTCTGCCGGGACAGGGCCTGTGTACTGATACACGTTAGAGTAAATACCCAACCCCTCACGGACACACACACACACACACACACAGGAAATCCTCTACATCTGGTGACTTGAGTTTGGAAATTAACATGCACATGGTCATGAGGTCATAATCAGTCCCTCTAAACCAGGGTTGGGCAAACTTGGCCCTTCCATGCCACTTTCCTTCAGAGGTTAGCTCCAACCCTAATCAAACACACCTGAACCAGCTAATCATTGTCTTCGAGACTACTGGAAGGCTACAGGCAGGTGAGTCATATCAGGGTTGGATCAAATCACTGCAGGAAAGTGGCCTGGAAGGGCCAAGTTTGCCCATCACTGCCCTAAACCAGTGGTTCCCAACCCTGGTCCTGGAGGCACCCCAACACTGCACATTTTCCCCACACGGTCATAATCCTCTGACAAACAGACAAATATTAGCCTCCACTAACAATCCATCCTTAAAGGGGGCAAAGACTCAACCTGTCACCTAAAGCAGCCAGTCAGAATGAAGACTGGAGAATATCAGTGAGCATGTGACCTGATCAAACCAATCACATTTCAGATGTCTGGGCACGGAGCCGGTGAGTGGCGATAATGAATTGGAGCAGGTTAAAGAGACGCAGGGAACAGAAGAAGACCATCATGCAATATGGGAGTAGCTTGATTTTTGTCACCACAAGTGCAAACAGAAACTAACCGGAATAACCTGAGAGTAACTCAAATAAACAAATGAATAAACCAACCACTGTATAAGAATGCTTAATAAATTACTGTATGGGCAATTTTGGTTTGTGAACTTTTAGAAAAGAAACACACTTTTCACTCCCATTAAATTCATCTGTCCACTTACAAAGTGGTTATACACACTGCACATCAGAGAAGAATAGTCTTTTTTCAGAAAGTCATGAAAATTCCCACCATATCTCAACTGATGTATTGAGTTTAACAGCATTCAGTGGCATAAATGACATTTTACGGTTTGATTGGAGTAAAATTTGGATGATGCCTCACAAGTACTGAATTACAAATAAAGTTTCATATAATAATTTCCATCGAGTTTACCCAGTCAAGTCACTTGTGGTTCAACGTTTTAAATCTTTAAATTGGAAGATGTGTTTTTTGCAAAAATGTCCATGAGACCATTTGCCATTTATGTCCTAAGATAATTTTTTGAAGAAAATTTAAATTTATTCACAAAAAAAGCTAGGACTGTTGTTAATTTTGTAGAAGCTGATGTGATTTTTAGGTGTTTCTAAATATCAATATCTAAAATATAGAAAAGTAAAAACTTGAAAACAATACAAATAATACAACTACCTGTATTTAATGTGCAATGTTTTTCTGTAAGTTTTTTTTTTCAGTATAGTATATAGTATAGTAGTATAGTATAGTATAATATAAGTATCCTTGACAAGTTTGATCATATGTACTCACAGTATTTCTCACACAAAAAAAAACTAAATTCAAGCTAAATACGTAAAATCACACACACACACACACACACACACACACACACACACACACACACACACACACACACACACACACACATTTCATCACTACCTGACAAAAAGACAGTTTGACCGGAAATGGCACAAATGGGCATTCCGATAAATGTGACTTCTGTGTTTTTACAAACTGAGTGACGAGTCAATGATTTTCTGTGGTAATCGACAGCATGATCCAGTATTGAACTTGGAACATTCCTTTAAAGTGGAACGGAGAGTGGGGTGTTGTGTTTAAACTCTCCTCTCCTCCCCCAAAAGATTATTTTTAATTTGCTAAAAGGCCTAAGCCATAATTATTTTCCAATTACATTTGGGCCAGCTGTCCTAAATAGAGAGGTCCTGTCCCACTGCATACCAAACATCTCTAATGCAATCACAGCAGACACACAAACATACATGTGTGTATGTGTGTGTGTTGAGGAAGGGAAAGAAAACCACACAGCATTAAAACAAAAGGCTTTTGTGTTGTTTAATGACAACTTCAGAGTACACGGTCATATTCAGATGCATGTCGAGTGTTTTAAAATCCAATCTTCCATACACACAGACGGCCAACTGCTCCACAGTCTCAGAAACTTCCACAGCCTCTGGCAAATCCAACAACAAACCCCTGAGTGTCTATATGGAAATGAGCGCCTGTCTGCAAGTGAGGAAAAGTTGCTTGCTTTAATGAGGAAACGCAAGTTAAAACAGCAAGAGGAAGCAAGCGTGAGGGTGACAGGGAAGTAGTGCTTTACACCCAAAATGGCAGTACAATGTGGCGGACTATGTCCCTGTCCTTGTGAGTTTGCCTTTATTGAAAAAACAAAAACTGGGAGTACAGAGCCTTTTATGGGGTTTTGAGGCCAGTCGTTCTCTCGGGATGGCTGCAAGAACAATTTTGGGTTCCTTCAGGAACCTTTCAGAAAACACTTCATAAAGTATATTTTTTTCTTAGTGTGAAGAACATTTTAATAAACTGAAGAAACTTTTCCCACTATAAAGAACGTTTTGTAAAATAAAAGAAGGTTCCATGGATGTTAAAGATTCTTCATGGAACCAGCGATGCCAATAAAGAACCTTTATTTTTATTTTTTTAAGTATGTAATGCTTCATCTACACCAGTAGGTGTCAGTATAAAGCATGTCAAAAATAACGGTTACGAATAAGTGACTGAATATTGAGGAACTGAATATTATTCTGAATAATTCAATTCTGGCAAACAACTGATAAATGGTAGTTATTAGAATGGCAATGAAAAGGAAGTAGCGACATAACTTTTTTTTTTTTTTTTCCATATAGTGACGTACATCAAAGTGTACATCAAAAAGTCGATTATCAAAATTAAGAAAAAAAAAATATGGCAGGGACTTAGTTCAGGCCAATGGTTGTTGATTGGATGGAGGCAGAAAGGGGCAGGGTTTAAGCATATGTCACCAGAACAAAATTTTATTGGAAGAAAAAAATTACGAGGTCAAATTTATTTGAATGAAACATTAAAATCGTTCACAATAAGATCAACAACATTACCATGTATTTAGAAAATAGACAGGATAAATTCAAATTTCATGCCGAAAATTCTACATTATTTTGTCTAATTAAACAAAAATAAAACACTGAAAGCTAGAATTTTCTTTTGAAAAGCTAAGTGAATTTAGGCATCACAACATTATAATGTACAGTACGAAAGCATATCTGCTAAAATTAATAATTTAATAAAGTTAAATGTAGTGTTTTTAAAGATTATCTTTAAGTGAGCATTACAGGACGGCAAAGGTAGTCTAATCCTAAAAACAGAGGAAATAAATCTAATACCACATTCTAATATTGACCAATATGGTACCAATATACAATATATCCCAAAAAAAAGAAAAGAAAAAAAAAAAACATTGAATGCACCTTTAAGGTATTAGACAAAGGTGTCCATGTTGTTTCTATCAGTCCACCAAAGAAAGCAAGTTGCCATGCAGCTACAATTAACTATATCTTCTGTTTTCTTTTCTCTCAGCCTTCAATGGGCTGTAAAAGAGGCAGGAGGAGACGTCCCCTCAACACCTACTCTACTGTTTTCCTTTCCTGACTTTCATTTGATTTTCCAAAAGTTTTCACAACTTCTCTCCTCATCCCCCCTCGTGCGTGAAATTCTCTCCGCTGTAAAGATGGCTGCAGCCGCCTGAGGTATTTTTAGCTTTTGGCAGACCCCCATTTATCCTCCCCTCTCCAGCTCTCTTTTTCTTTGCTGGAGAGCTATTTTCTGTGCCGGGGTCATTGGTGGCCAGTAATTTTGACAACACACTCCACACTTCACAAATACTGTCGAAGCAAACAAGTGATAAATCCTCCCCCGTCCCTTCGTTCTCATGACGCGTGGTGTTGTATTTCCCTCTAGAAATTCTGTCTGTATTAAACGCCTCTCCTGTTTGCTTTTTTAGAGTTGCACAATGACAGTCTCAAATGAGGTCTTGTAAATATTTGTGTTTTGTTTAGTCTGCGTCTTTTTCTTCTTCCTCTTTTTTTTCCTCACTGCAATCAAAGGCTCACAAGTTTCCTCGACAGACTACACAGGGAAACAACATGAATGTACAAAACTACATTAAGCACTGCAGAATGAAAGGCACGTAAGCCATAACATGCTTTACGTATTTATGGGTCTGATTTATGATTCGGCCAAATATGAAGACACAAATGTGTGTGTTGGTCTGGTGTTGAGGCGTAGTGGCAGCTCAGTCCTTTCTAATCTTGTTAACCCTCCCTCCAATCCTGTTAGGAGGGATTTGGTCAAGTCTTGGCAACCCCAAATACCATACCATTTGACCCACAGTGAGAAGGTGCAATACACAAAGCAAGAGAGAATGCGAGTATATGTGAGTCAAGAACTTATGCTGATATCTTCCAGGTTTCTCTTGAGACATGCAAGCATCACAACAAATGTTGCAAAATAAATCCTTATGGTTATTGGATGCAAGTTCTTTTCAGTGGCTTTTCACACACATGGGCACAAACGCTTCTAGTCATGTGCTCCAACCAAAATGGAGAAACATGTAAAGAAAAAAAGTCCCTGCAGACTGTTATGACCGAGGCCCTGTTTAAACCTGGTATTAAGACATGTTTTGGTCAATTGGATCACAAGTACACAAGGCAGATGCAAACCTTTTCAGTCTCTTTTTTCCACTTTTGATAACTTTTCTGATTTCTTTGGATCTATGGGCAGGTGTACAGTGGTGTGAAAAAGTGTTGGCCCCCTTCCTGATTTCTTATTTTTTTGCATGTTTGTCACACTTTAATGTTTCAGATCATCAAACAAATTTAAATATTAGTAAAAGATAACACTAGTGAACACAACATGCAGTTTTTAAATGAAGGTTTTTATTATTAAGGGAAAACAAAATCCAAAACTACATGGCCCTGTGTGAAAAAGTGTTTGCCCCCTAAAATCAGGAAGGGGGCCAACACTTTTTCACACCACTGTATGTATGGGCATTTTTTGATCTTTTGATCAAATATTGTGTGTACGGGACGTGTTATTGAAGCATACAAGAAAAAGTTTAAGAATTAGGTCTGTAGGCAAAGAGGAGGACGTCTTTTGTGCCTGTTCAATGCACTCCACTACATGAGCGTCTACACTACGAATCCAGTTGAATACATTTTCGGTACCTCTGAAAGTGGTCAAAAGTGGACACGCTCAAACAAGGTAAATTCATGTTGTAAAATGTCATGTGGTGCAACTCGCCAAATACCTAATGATTATGATGTGAATGTCATATTCCTGACTTTCATAAAAAATATGTTTTACCTTGAAAAATATATTCAAAAACATTTGAAAATAATCATTATGATGTGTAAACTCACATGTATTCAGGTTGTAAAATGTCATGTGGTGCAATTACACCAAAAATAATTGATAGGCTACTTGTGAAATAATAATTCATGATACTTGCAAAAAATACTTTTTATCTTTACAAATATATTTAGAAAATGTTTAAAAAAATTATTAAGATGTATGCACTCACGTGTATTCAGGATGTAAAATGTAATGTGGTGCGTCTCAGAAATGTAGTGGTATTTATGAAATAATAATTCATAAAATTTGTAAAAAATACTTTTTAGCTTCAAAAATATATTTAAAAACATTTTTGGAAATAATAATAAATACATGTGCACTCACATGTATTCAAGGTGCAAGGAAAATATGTTATTACTTTTTACTCCATTGTTACACCACAAGAAATTTTGAAAATGGTGTAAGCTTTTCAAATCCTTAAGTAACCATTTTATTTGAACATTTTTTTTCCCTTTATCATGGACACTCTTGTGTGTTAATATTTTAGACACAAACAGGTGGGCTCTTTTGAGTTGGGCCAGTAGGCAACTACCCAGAACACCCTGGTAACTACTACCCACGACATAGACCAACACCACTCACATTTTCTTCATAAAATGTAAAAATCTAGGTTGAATAATCACTGTTTGTCATAAATGTCTAGTTTAACAAAAACACTTGAATGAAGTAATACAATACAGAAATACAACCTGGAGGAGATCTATTTCTGCAGATGAGAAATAGAGGAGAGGCTAAAAGAGTGAGCGAGAGACAGGATATGGTGTAAAAGTGATACAGGCCACTGGGAGCTCCAGTGTCATCAGGGCCCTTGTAAAGCACATGGCAGAGGCAGAAACTCTGAAAGTGAGAACCAGAATGGAGGCATGCTGGGACGTGTCTCTCTGGGTGGCGTTGCTCTGGTGCTGGAGGACTGAATAAAGCTCTGCTGTTCATGCCCGGGGGCTTAAAGCAATTAAGAGCTCATTTGAGAATTAATCTGTGTGATTATTCCCTCATAATATCACACACAGATCAGTGCTAGAGGACCGAGTCAGAGAGAAAGGCTTGTTTAAATAACACCAGGCAATTCAAGCAGAATGTAGACAAATGAAAACAGGCTCTAAAACACACACATACAGTATGTACACATGATTACACAACGGTTAAAGAGAAAGCGGTGACCGCCCTCCCCTAACTTTTTTCAGACAACAATAACAACAACAAAGGACTAGGAAACCACTGACTCCTAAAATAAAACATTTAAGAACTAAATGACTTCATAGTTACAAGTTTACACATTGTTATATGAACAGCCAGTCATGAACCTAAAGTGTGCATCACATTTCTGCTATCAGTTCAATTTGAATCTGACATAATTGCAAAATGATTCGCAGGGAATCAGTCGTGAACTCTGTAACAGCTCTGAATGAAACTGAGTCTGATTCAATGAGTTTGAGGCTGCTTTGTGAATCTTTTGGAATGATTCATTAAGAAGGACCGGTTCATAAGAGTCATTTGTTTGCATATTTGTTTGACATTCTGACTCGTGCTGTTTGTTGTTGCATGCAATATTCCATAAAAATTTAGCATTTTGATTTATATTCATTTTCGTTGCACATTTTTATTTCTTGTCACATTTGCAGCCATTTTAGTCGCAGTCTGCCTAAAACAAATGACGTAATTGAGTCTCGAGGAGTTCTAATATAGCTTGAGAAAGTTTTCTGTCAGCATTCCTTTTCATCTCAATTGGTACTGTTGCGATTAATTTATGGTTTGAGGTTTAAACCTTTTTAAAATGCCTAAATGAATGGGAAATATTCAGTAGTTCCAAGGCTGCTTAAAAAAGTAGGTAATCACTACACTGCTTGATGAGGTTTTGATTGAATGACATTCAGCAGTTTGCACTAAAATGCAATGCTGGCATGATTCCTCAAACAGGCATAGACATGTATATGTAGTTTACATACAAAACAAGTGAAAACACACACTTTCTGATATTTGAGACAGGAACCTCACTTTGCCATGAAAGTGGTGCTCTTAGTGCTGGCACTTTTGGTGTGAGTCAGAACAGCTGCACCTTAGGGGGGGATTTGGTGTCCAGTACAAGGAAGGTCAAAGGTTAAAGGTATAAGGGCAAATGTCGGACAGCTATTTCATTGATGCAAAAGACCTAACACTGTTTCAGAGGAATTCCCTCTCAACTGATGTTCTCAGCCAATGGAGAGGTGTAATAGTGGAAATTCACAAAACTAAACTAAACTACACTAAAATAAAATAAAATAAGTAATTAGTCAAGGCAATATCAGTCTTTCACTAGTATGAATAAGCCTAAAAATAGGTTCTGTCCAGCATTTGTGCAGCGTTTAACACACATTAAAGCGATGTCAGGCAAAATGAGCATTTAAAGCTCCAGATAAAGCTCCAGGGGGTCAAACTTGGAGCTCTGGCGAAGTCGATTTGGTCACAGATTCTCAAAAAGAGGCCTGCAAATCAGACTGGGTCTTACTTGTTACATAAGAAAATTTCACAGAAGAGAAGAGCATTCGCTAACTCTGATCTTGTTCTAACAGGCTCTGAAACTCAAGCTCTCAGTTGAACAAAGAGAACAAGTTTTCATAACTTCACTCACTGTATGTACACACACACACACACACACACACACACACACACACTAATCTATGTCAGCTTAAAGATTTGTGAGCTAAGAGTACAAGTACATTCTCTCTTAAATCATCAGCTATCACTGAAAAGCCAAAACCTTGTGTGAAATAACAGCCACATAGTATTATCACACACAAATTGTTTATTTGTTCAGTAGATATTTTTAATACCTGGAGCTGCAGTAAGTATTCGCCGGAGTTATGTTGTAGTTTGATGTCCTTGTAAGGAGATCCCACTTTAAATTTCGGCTCATTTTGTACAGTCACACGGGAAATGAAGAACTCAACTATAAAAACCATCAAGAGCACCATAATGCTTTGCATTGAACTTGCACACTGCCCATGGATTCAAACATTAAATATGTATTTAAATATGAATTAAAATCAAATCAATATTAATTACATTTTTAAATTACTTAATTATTTCTTTAAATATTCAAGTTAAATATTTATTAGCACTTTTCCATACAATGTGCCCATCATTATTGACCTCATAAATATGCAAATAAAACATGAATCTAGGGTTTCCACATTTACAGTACAAAATAGTGTACAGGATAATGTCTCAGGTTACTTATGTAACCATGGTTCCCTGAGTAGGGAACGAGACACTGCGTCCTCTAGGGGTCGCT
>NW_015537959.1:1085296-1100754 GCF_001515605.1 Sinocyclocheilus anshuiensis
TCCTAATTAATGCTGTTCAGTTGCTTTGACACAATCTGTATTGTTAAAAGCGCTATATAAATAAAGGTGACTTGACTTGACTTGACCTTTTTTCCTTGGAAAAAACGCTCGCAGTGCACGCCGATTGCCCCCTCGGAGACATCGCGTGCATGCTCTTTGCCCAAACAAAACAACGCATAGATCGTGTGTGTCATCAGATGTTAAACAACGTCAACATGGATGCACACTTCCTTAAATGCTTTGCTAGTGCTCGCCATAATGAGATAAATAGAGATCGCTCTTACCACAGAAATGCACGCTTCAAACAAAACAGTCAATGAAGACGAAGAAGAGAATGATGTGTAGCTCCCGGCGCCTATTTATACTATAGTCGCACCGGTAGTGACGTCATGGCTGTCGCCGGCCAACGAGTTGGTGTTTTTTCAATGTATGCTTCAGCCACGGGTCACGACGAGGTGTTCCCCATAGCGACCCCTAGAGGACGCAGTTCGAAGTTCCCATGAAAGGGAACCCAGCATTACGTTTACCCAGAGTTTACAGTGACAAGTTTCAAGTGTGAAGAGCCCAAAAGACAGAGAGATAAAGAGACACGATAGGAGAGGAAGTGTTGTAACTCTTCAGATGTTGTAAGTGGCACACGGCGGTTGAAATCTAATGAGTCAGCCGCCACCTCTTCCTCTTTCTAAATGCTCACCTCTCACCAGATCAAACCGGATGTCCTGACAAACAATGAGTCCACAACACCACATCTAACGCTCATGCTAACATCCGTGCACAATCCCACATGCCCCCTTCATCAGATAACATGCACGCCAATATCTCGGCTCAACACAGCTCAATGAGTTAGCTATTTGCTCATCTAACACATCCGGTTTAATTTACAGTAGCCTCAAGATGTAGATTAGGACATTTCAGCAAATACACTGACAAAATGGGTGTTTACTTTGGGATTTACTTTGAAACAATGTTTACTCAGAAATTGCTAGTGAGCTTTAAAAATCATTTAAAATAAATAGCAAATAACATTGAATTAAATGTTACATTTTGAAGCAGAAAGGCTACTTTAGTATTTTTGTAAAACATACTCCAATAATCTTTGTTTACAACTTTAAAAAATACACTGTAATTCACTTATACTGTATATAATATTATAATACTATTAAAACATTCGGCAGTAAATGTTATTGTTTTTTTAAGAGGTCTATTATGCTCACCAAGGCTGCATTTATTTGATCAAAAATACAGTAAAAACTTTAATATTGTAAAATATTATTGCAATTTAAAATAATAATTTTCTATTTTAATATATTTTAAAATGTAATTTATTCCTGTGATGTCAAAGCTGAATTTTCCGCATCATTACTCCAGAAATCATTCTAATGCTGATTTGCTGCTCAAGAAACATTTCTTATTATTATCAATGCTGAAAACTAGGGATGCACCGATACCGATAGCCCGATACTGGTCTCCTGTACTCGTACTTGTTAAAATGCCCCGATACCAAACGCCGATACCACGCAGCATGTGATAAGCGCCATATTCAAACAAAGAAACACCGACAACAGAACAACAGACAGCAGAAAGGAGTTAAGGATGTCTACTATGAAGTATATGTATGCAATGAATATAATGTTAAACATTCAGTATTAATGCCTGTATAGCTGATGTGCGCGAGCTGATAAACAAAGCATGCTGAGTGGATTGAGCGCGCGGCGGCACAGATGCGCGAGCTTGTCGAGTGAATATATCTTTCTCACAGACATCACTGGAAAGTTTGTAGTTCGGTCGGATGTCAAAAACAAGTAAGTAAAACAATGCACAAGTTACTTAACGGTAGGGAGAGAGAGAGAGCACGCACTTCTGTTGTGTGATCTTTGATGTTCACACACTTAGCACACGCATCATTTGGATTAAAACTAAATCGTAAAAATAAGCCCATTTATAGGGGCATTCACTATAAACGTCATTTATTTTCAAGCTTAGTCATACACGACTTTCTGGCGAAAGTGAATCTAGCAGCCTGTGTGAAATGCGCTAGGCTGTACTATAACCAACTAACTTTATACATACTCTTTTGGTTTCTGTACCCAATATTTAAAAAAATTTACAAAAAAAATAAAATCGGTACTCGGTATCGGCAAGTACCAAAAATAAAAGTATCGGTATCGGGCGAGTACTGGGAAAAGTGGTATCGGTGCATCCCTACTGAAAACACTTGTGCTGCTTAATATTTTTTGTGGAAACCATGATACATTTTTTCATGAATCTTTGGTAAACAGAAACAAAATAACATTTATCTGAAATCAAAATCTTTTATAATTGATTATAAATGTCTTTACTCTCACTTCTGATCAAATGCATGCATCCTTGCTGAATAAATGTGTTAATTTCTTTTCAAGAAATCTTACTGAGTAATAGGTATATCAGAAAATCTTACTGAGTAATAAGTATAATCAGAATAGCAGGTCAGAATAGCTTTATTTGACATTAGAAAAACAAAAAAGTTTGAGCAACTTTCCGCTATTTACTCAAGTTTACATGACAAGAAGCTGAAGTTTCTGTCATACCAGTGTTTGCTAATAACATTGACACATGACACTTGAGTGACTTCTGAGCTACCATGTGCCACCTCAAGAGCTGGTATTAAAAATCAGAAGCGTCCTGTGCCCGTGGTTGCAGTCCGTAACATGTACCAGCTTCCTCTGTGACTCAATACAACAGCCCCTTCTCCTTGCAGCTTATGGGGGAACGGGGCAAATGTGAACTGTAACCGTTACAGTTACAACAAGTCTAAGCTGGTGACTGAATAAATAAATTTATTTTATTACGTTAGAAAGTGCTCTCTAAGACTACAGGGGCCTTTCCCGGATCCACCAATTCTGAATAAGACTAACAGTGTTTCAACCTCCTGCTGGGAAACTCCAAAGGGAATTGAGAAACAGTGCTGTCAGCCTCTTTTCCCTTCAATAGTGGATGAACTCCTCACATGGCATCCCATGATCACTGATACACTATGTGATTCTTGCGATCATTAACTGTACTAGTCCTGAAGCTTTAGGGTGTCTTATGTCTGGGCGCATATATGAGACGAAAATGTAAAGAGAACTAAAATTCAATTTAACCGGTGACATTAGAAGTAAACCGCTCCACATTTGTTAGTTACAAGCAAAAACAAGGACTTAAGATGTACAAAACACAGTGAAAAAATCAGAAAAGCATTAGTGGTCTACAAAAGTAAGAGTTCAAAATAGAAGGAGTTGCCTCACAGAAACAATGAGAAGAGGAAGTGGTTTTATTGAAGAGCAACCGCAGCAGATCAGCGGCCCACCAAGAACTGGCTATGTTTTGGTCTTAAATCACTGAAAACACACATTACAGCCATTTCAAGCAACACAGAGCTGTATTTGTAGCTTCTCTTTTTTTCCATCACATGACTAAACTATCACATTTGTTTGGAGGTTACAGCATGAGGCTGAGCAGAAACGCTCACACTGCAAACTCATCCAACTATCGACTGGGCAAACTGGGTGACGTCAGTTCACTTTTCAGTATGAAACCAAATTTAAAAAGTTTAACAGAGTATCTCTAACGATTAGCTGCTAGCACATGCATTACTATAAAGATGTCATTGAATAGAATACAACAGAAGCTTTAACATGCGTTCATGCCATGTCGCAATTACCGTAATTATTAGATGACAACCTAGACGTTCTACCCTGAGCTGGAGTAATCAATAGACAAAACCTTCATTGATCAACTTTTAAAGTTTATTTAGCTGTTTTAGTAGCTACATTAACATGTATAGTATGTCTTTTGTTTATTTTGAGATTAACCTTGCATTACTAAAGTGCCCCTATTATGCCATTTCGACCTTTCATGCAATGTGTAATATAGCTGTCTGTGAATGTAAACTATCTGCAAAGTTATGAAGCCGACGGTGCATGGTAAATAAATTTATTGTCTCTCAAAAAAAAGAATCGACTCTTAATCACCTAACCAAGTCATCAGGAATTCGATTCCCACTTCCTTACACTACTGACAATGGACAATGGACCTTTTTACCTATAAAATTTCAGCAAAATTGATGTGGTGTGGTCACAGAAGGTCCATTGCCCACTAACTTATAGGTCATTTTCAAACTAAGCAGCTTTATATTGTTCAGCATGGTCAATTCTCATGTTTAAAGTTTAACTAACTTAAATCTGATGTGAAATCCATCTGGGAAAGTGTTTTGCCTCATGCATCCAGCATCCCTCATAAGAAATTCAAGATCACACAGATTCCTATTGAAACAACTGCATTTCTCCTGTGGAATTTCGCTTTACAAAGGTTAATAAGACCTCACCTTAAAACAGGAAATAATTAATTTCACAGTCTATTGTTTATTTAACATTATATGCAACATAATTTAAAATTTAATGGCTGTATTTACATAGCAATTAAGCCAACATTTGTCATAAATCAAATATGTTGGAGGTATGGTTTTTAAATTGTCGTTAAATTGTGTAAGTTTCATGATTTCAATTAAGTATACATGCTTTTGATTAATAAAATTGAATTTAGAATAGAAAATTTCAAATGGAAAAAAAAAAACGGAATCCAGAAAAATTTATGTTGTTATGGAAAAAGCTGAATTTGGAAAAAAATAAAACGGCATTCATAGGGCCCTATATCTAGATGCAGGGGCTAAAAGGGTCATGCTAACTAGCTAAACCTTGACCACATGATTCCACTAAATAAAAGAACGTTTCAGTATACAGTGTATACTGTGCAGTATTCAGTACACTAGCATTCTGTTCCAAACATAGCCCACAAAGTTCATGCATGATCACTACAGCACACCAACAAGGTGACTGTGAATCAATCCTTGTAAGACTGGAACCTTTAGCTTTTTGGAAAGCAGCCCAGATCCACTAGACTACACCACCTCCATCCCTTTTAAAAAAGACATAGCCGGTTGTTTTCTAAAAGGAGTATCAAAACCAACAGGCTTGAGATCACTAGCACAGAGCACCCCCAACCTGGCATCAAGCGTGAGAAACTCAGGGATGTCCTGAGGGCAAGAAACTCAACCCAGCAGAGGGGGAGGGAGGGAGAGAGAGAATGTGCACTGATGTTCGGCTTTATATATAAATATATGAGTCAATCTTTAGTCTATGGAGCTGGGAGGAGCTCTGCAGAAAGACGTGCGACTAAATAAACTGCTGGAGATATGAGTAAGCTTCTCTGTGCTATTAAAGACGAGGAAAACTCCCTCACACACAAACAGAATGAACGTCTGTCTGCTTGTCTGTTTTTAGATCTAAATCTCGCTTTCCTCTAACTTTATCCAGATGCCATGGCAGACTGGCCATGAATCATGTGACTTATCACTCCCTCTGCTGACTTCTCCTTTCTGTCTCAGCTTTCCAGCAGTCTTTGTCTCTTGATGAAGATCTCTGGATCTCTTGTTCTCTTCTGCTGTTCGGTGAGCTTTGATAGACCGGGACTAGCCAAGGAAGTGTATGTGTGATTTGAGAAGTTACACATGTCTGAAAATGTCAGAAATATAGCAAAACATCTTCAAAATGTGATAAACTGTCAAGAGCTTAAATTAAAATGCAAACATGTCAAAATATGTATTTAGGAATGTAGTAATTATAATTAGCTTAATTTAGGCTCACTTAAAATAAGTTTATTCTTTTTTTTAAAGTTTTTTTAAGTTTTAAGTTTATTAAGTTTTTATTAAGGTTCTAATACATTTGTGTGTTTGTGTGTGTGGAACAGGAAAGGAAAGAAGGCAAGAGGAAAATAAAAAAAAGATGAAAAAGGAGAGGATAGCAAAGCAGAGGAGACCAGATGGGATGTGAGAAGACGAGAAAAGATTAGGCAAGAGGTGAGGTGAAGAGAACAACGTTGAGGAACCGAGAGGAAAGGAGACTTGAGCAAAAGAGGAGTTTGCATGCTGCAAACAACTCCAGCGACAATCAGAATTCTTCTCTCAAGTATTATACACAAAAAGCATTGTCAGTTAAGAATAGAAAACACAAATAGTGCTAAACATCAGGAGGTTGGCTGATATATGCGTTTATCCAGGACCAGAAGTAGTCTGCAGACATGTTTCACATTTCTGCCATGATTTTGAAGGGGAAATCTCTGGAATTAAGTTAAACTTAGTAAAGTGCAGCAGACTGAGCTGGAAGTGCTGCACTCTGGTATCTTTTTATCAAATTATCCAAAACATTTAAAGGGGTCATATGATGTTGCTAAAAATAACATTATTTTGTGTATTTGGTGTAATGAAATGTGTTTATGAGGTTTAGTTTTAGGAGAGAGTGGACCAGTCTTAACTTTTATAAAGAATATCTCTTTGGGTTTGAGACTTTAGTCTTTGCAACTTTAGGGATCTTATCTATTCACGAACAGCTTGTAACACAAATTGAAATCGCATCATATGATCCCTTTAAAAGGCGAGTTAAACCAAAAATTGTGTCATCATTTATTCTCCTTCACGTTGTTTTCTTCTGAAGAACACGAAATAAGACATTTTGAAGAATTTTGGTAACCAAATTTTGGTGACCTTTGACTTTCATTGTATTTTCTCAAAATATATTTTAAGTTCCACAGTTCATACAGGTTTGAAACGACACGAGAGCAAGGGGACTTTGTGAATTATGGGCATTCCAATTCCACTCTAAAAGCAAAGGTTCTTTATTGGTCTCTGTGTTTCTATGGTATGAACCTTTAACATCCACGGAAACTTTCCATTTCACAAAAGGTTCTTTATATTGGAAAAATGTTCTTTAGATTATTGAAATGTTCTTCATGAACATTATTGAAATGTTCTTCAAAATGTTCTTCTTTTAAGAACTGTTCACTGAGAGGTTCTTTGGGCAACCCAAACGGTTCTTCTATGGCATCACTGCGACCCCATTTTGAGCCTTTATTTTTTAAGAGTGCAATTCTGTGTGGACCTGGATTCATTGAACAGTTTTCATCAGTATCTTATCAGGACATCACAGTAACCAAAATGAAGAAAGCACATCAAAACACTCTTCAATCCACTCACATGCAAATAAACCACCAAAAAAAAAAACACCGCAAACACAAACAGCAATGATAGAAAAAGGCCAGTTACCAGAATGTCCATCATGGCTTGGCGGAGGGCAGCCTAGTCTTAAAATCCTCAATGATGTTAAATGCCTGGACACATGCATGTCATCCCCCCGCAGGCCGCGGACCTCTCCTTCACACACAAACACATATAGCACGGGCCGGAATGCACAGGAACACACAAATAGGGCAACAGTAAGACACACACAGATAGGGAGAGAGAACGGTGAGGGAGAAAAAGAAAAACAGACTTTATATTAGTCATATCAAGCAAATGTTCACAATTAAATCTATGATTTTGTGTTTTATGAATTAGGCTAATTTAGTCAGGCTGGCATGTTAAGTTTAATCATCTACTAAAATGAGCATATGGTAGCAGAATGTGAAACGTTAGGTTTTTTTAATTATTAAGGGAGAGATTAAAATAAAAACATTTTCAACTAAATAAATTCAAGGCAAGTAAACACTCTGGATGGATGGCCAGTCCATCATGGGAATTTTATCATATAAATGAATAAATCATGGAAAAATCACCTTACAAAACACTCAAACTTACAAAAATATTTCACACTGTGAACTAAATATGATGCAATAATGCAACACGGTTAGACTTGCCTCCCATTGTTCCAAACCCCTCCTCCACATTTACTATTGTGAAATATTAGTACAATTTGAAATAATTGTTTTCTATTTCAGTATGTTTTAAAATTGTATTCCTGTGATGCATAGCTGAATTTTCAGCATCAGTACTCCAGTGTTCAGTGTCACATGATCCTTCAGAAATCATTCTAATATGCTGATTTGCTGCTCAAGAAACATTTCTTATTAATATCAATGTGTAAAACAGCTGTGCTGCTTTATTTCTGCTGCTATTTCTGTGGAAACTGTATTTTTTTCAGGATTCTTTGAAGAATAGAAAGTTCACAAGAACTTTTTTTAACATTATAAATGTTTTTACATTTATTCAATTTTGATCAATTTAATGTATCCTTGCTTAATAAAAGTAATTTCTTAAAGAAAAGAAAATAAGGACCCCAAACTTTTAAACAATACTGTAAATAACTGTATATTAAACATGATTCATTGTGGAGATATTCATGAAACATATTCATTGTGGACAGAGAAAGTACTTGCTGCTGGAATCTCATCTCATGATCTCACAGCTTTCCATAGCTTAATTTGACATACACAAAATTAGGTCTTTGGAGTGTTCCCATATTTCCTGACCAGTGAACTTCCATGATTTTTCAGTTACTTTTATGTTTGTGATGACTAGATGAGGAATGTTAAAATCATATTACAGAGACTGCACTCACAAATATTGAAGCAATACAGAACATAATTAGAATGAATATATATATATATATATATATATATATATATATATATATATATATATATATAAAAAGAAAAAATAAACACTGAAGTACAGTCTGTTCAGTAGGTTGTATCTCAATGTCATAGGTCACATCTGATTTTCACAACCAATGTTTTCTGGAGTTTCTATATTTGGAAAGCTTTGGTAAAACGTATTTTCAATGTTTTGTTGGCTGATCTATTTACATCAATGTACACATTAGCCTTTTTTAAATTCACATCGAATCAATTTTGGCACCCAATCCTCTGATCCATACTGTACAGAAAATATCATACAAATGACATGAAATCAAATCTACTCTGCTACATCAAAGTCTAGTATGTCTAATACATTTTGAGAACTTAACCAATATCGAGCATTACTAAATCACCATGCATCACTTGTCTAAAATGTCAAATAAAGATCTGCTAAGATTCGGCCACAAATCATGATTAAATCCAGATGTTAAACCCCAGATGTTCAGCCAGCTGCCACAATTCTGTGCCACCATCAGATACACATAGATGTGAGCTAAAAGGTCAATCAGTCCATGACCCAATGAGCAACTGGCATATGATCTTGAATATGACAGAACATTGTACTTTTATTCATATTTATATTTAATTAATATTCATGTTACTATTAATGCCTGTAATAGTGCTTCTACAAAAACTACTGCTAATACCATTATAAGAAGGACACATATAATGTTACTTCCCCCATATTCTCGTTAAAAAACAATGAACTTTTAATCTCACTATAGATCAGGTAGACGGATACTTACATGGCTGCAGGTTTTGTGGGGTAGATAAATATCTCTGGACTGTCAACTAACCTCTACTAGATCATCTGGAGAGGGGTTTGTGACTACATAGGGAACTAAAGGCACTGTTGAGTCTGCTATGGCCAAAATCTCCTACTTCCCTTTTGACTCTGTGAAGGAGAGAGGAGGAAGGGGAGCTACACATAAAAAGAGGAAACGGTCAACAGAAGACTGGGGAAGAAAAGCAGACATTGGCGAGGACATGCGTAAGAAAAAAGCAGAGATGGAAGGCAAAAACATGAGCGCTCAAAGTAGGAGGCAGTGGTCTCTGTTAGCCAGCCTCTCTACGGACACAATGTGATGTTTTAGTGATGCATTATGAAATGGCATTTGGAAACTTGAAAAATGGCATAACCAAACTGGTTTTCAGTAGTATTCCGTCATCATTTATGTTCCAAACCTGTATGACTTTCTTTCCTCTGTGGAACATAAAAAAATATATATTTTGAAGACTGTGCTGGTTGCTCTTTTCCATGCATTTACATAGAATGGAGAATAGAGCTTTCAAGTTTCAAAAACAACTCAAATGCACCATAAACATTTAAATCAAAAGTGGTTCTTACGACTCCACTCGTGAATCTATTGTATGAAGACATGCAATTGAATAGTGAGAGGAACAAACTCAAGTTATCATTATTCGAGATAATTAACATTTTAATCTTCTCACAGCTGTTCATTTGAGAATCACTGCTACCGAATCACCAAGTCAGTGAGTTGAATTCTAAAACAGAATCTGTCAATTTCATAAATGAACCATTCAGACTGATTTTGTGAACAGAATCAACTGATTTACTGAAATTAACCTACTCAAATTTATGGTTTGTTCAGGAATCAGATGCATGAGGAAGAAAAGAGTGGGATTTTAAGTTGTTTTTGAGTAACAACTTAAATTTCAACCTATTTTTTACACAATGGAATGAAATGAAAACTTCAGAAGGCTTAGAGTATTACAAAAGATTTGCACCACTTTTTGACACTTTTTTGCAACCTTTTTCTGAAGAAAGAAGTCTGTTTATTGTAACTGCATGGAAAATAGTGATCAGTATGAAGTCATACAGTTTTAGAAAGACATGAGGTGGGTGAGTAAATAATTTTGCAAGACATGATGGATCGGAATGGAGAATGAGAAAGTAAATTAATTTGTAAATTTAGTTTAAAGTGAGAAATAGAAACAGGAAGTACAGAGGAAAGTGGCAGACAGAAAAGAGTGAACAAAATGAGGATTGTGAAAGAGAGAAAAGACAAGAGGAGGAAAGAGTAGTGTGATGAAAGAAAGAGAAAGAGAGACAGAGAGAGAAATGGCTCCAGAATGACTCATGGGTCCTCCTTAAAATCGTTTTTTCTTACAACGACACCAGGCTAATCTGTTGGGGACTTGCACTCCAGACTTTCCCATCAGACCAAAACACAAAAACCCACAAAACAACAATGGCGAAATAAACTCTTGCTCACACAAGTTGTACACTTGAACAGGTTCTAAACTGAAGGGTTGCGTCCCAAAAATTAGTTCTGTTCTGACAGGGTTATGGACAGCAGGGATATAAACAATGCTAAATGCAACATAAATATGTTTCATAACACTATATATTTGATTATGGGAATATAATTTGATGTATTTGTTGTCAAAAGTCTCCCCAGGGGGCACCTTGATGTCAATTAGTATCAATTTGACATCAAATGTTAGTCAATACAAGATGCTGAATAACATCATTTTAAGGTCAGTTTGGACAGCAATTTCTTGGGTGAAAATATTAAGTTAATACTCGCACTGAAATTGGTTTAATGTACGCCGCAGGCCAATGTGTTTGACATTCAGTTTACATCAAATCAATGTCATGGTTTAGACGTCAAAATGATGTCACATGGACATCACATTGACATCACATTGACATCAATGATTTGTGTGTTTGATTGATATTTATTTCATAATATTAATTCTTTGTCAGCCTGATCTAGTTTAAATAGCATTTTTTCTTAACTGGGGCCTTGGACAGCATCGGTTTGCCACATCTCCTTTTGAAACGTGTCCCAGTGGGCAAATGATGTTCAAAAGAACTGAAATTGACATCAAGCATTGACGTCAAAAAACAGGTAAAAAAAAAAAAAAAAAATCCAAATCAAACTGACGTCAGAAACTTGATGTCCATTTCACATCCACACACTCATGTCCTTTCTAATGCCCATTCAATGACAAAGCCTTCTCTGCTGTTTAACACCACACCTGTAGATGGCGCTATGCTAGTAGTGACGGTCTGCTTCAAAAGCATTGAAAATCATAAAACAAACCGTGACCTTGTGTCCAGCTCACGTTCTGTCACTCTCAGGTGGGTGCATGTCATGTAATGTTAAACAAGTTATCTTGGGTAACTTTTAACGCTTAGGCTACAGTAATCGTGTTTCAATAAAATATGACTTTGTGCTATGACTATTTCTGGTAGTTTTTGTGTATGCATGGCTCTACCACATGATAGGAAAACATTACATTTACCATTGTAGCACGCATGCACACGGCTATTTCACTTGGTAGTTGTACTCCATTTTGCAGTTAAAACTTGTTTCCCGGCTACACTGTCCATATATCTATAGCCCTGTATGATTTCTGTGATGCAGACAACACGGAAGGAACCACGGAATCCAGGCATAAAACCACAATTCACTGTATAATACGGAACGTCACAGAATTTGGCCAATTTTGAATTTAACAATCAGAAAGTAGCGCTGCACAGCTAATCAAATTCAAATCGTGATATGGACTAATGTCAGTAATTATTCATCTGTTGTTCTGCGGTCTTTGTTCACAGTCAGAATAGGTGCATTTCTTTTTTAAATTTACATTTGTATTACTGATTTGAAGTTTGTCGAATAGAACCTTTCTTTCATTGCATTGCTTTTGTGTCATTATTTTGGTGGTCGAAAGAACAGCAGTGTGTGGATGTCAAATGGACGTGAGGTTTTTGATGCCAGTTTGATTTGCATTTTTGACCAATGTTTGATGTCAATATGATGTATTTTCAACACATAGGTGCCCGCTGGGTCAAATCCAATGAAACTAGATGGTATTTTGTCCAACATTCATCTTTCACTTGCTATAGTCAAACTTTTGAGTCACAAGTTGCTTGACATGACCTCATCCTTGAAAACCATGAACAAAACTATGCATGATGTAGGAGATGTCTTTATCTGTTAAACTATTTGAATGTTTGCTTCACAGACGCTCTTTTGGCTTCTCTGCAAAATGACGTCACTTTCCCAACATCAAGTTTTACCCCAGCATATAATGTGAATACAATGCCTCTCTGAATTATTTTGACAAGCAAGATGTGCATGTCGAGGCTTGGTTTTGCCAGGCAATGATACCGGCATTGTGTTTCATCATGAAACAAGCAGCATCATGAAAAACAATCTTGGTTGTTCCCGGACAGCATTTGTTCCTTTAACAATGTTCTGACAATTTAACAACCCAGTCCTTCCCTTTTTATCTTTATTGATCAATAACCAGTTTTACACGTAAGGCTTGTCAAAAATACCGAACACTTTTACTATACCTAATTCATCATTTAACTGACATTTAAATCAAATAAAAAAAATGCATCTAACGGTCTCTCTATAGAAACCAAAAAATACTGATGATTCGTGTGCAATTTGAAACTACAACGCATTGGCACACCCGTCATTCACAAAGTTCAACACATCAGAAGAGTCATTCATTGACGAATCGACTACACTGGCCAGAGCGCTCTGTATGTTTGTTTTTGCATTCAGCCAGCAAAGACGAGTTCACTATCTTTTTATCTTATTATTCTAAGCAACACATTTTATCATATTTGAATTCAAAATCAACACAAAGAAACGCAAAAAGAAAACATGTTCAGGTCATGACTGAACTACACAGATTTTCATCCAATCAAATGTTCTCTAGAATGAGATGTCCCGCCCCCTAATACTACTTGCAAAATAAATAAATAAATAACAGTTTCAGGTGTCTGATCAAGCAATAAGCTATAGCAATAGCAACTCACAAAAGCTACAGTAACATAACGTCAGCTGTTTAACTTTAGCTTCTTGTATGTAATGTAAAAATGGCACATTTGCAACTTGCAATTGCGACTCAGTTTTGTTTTAAAAGGAGCTGTGTTTGCTAAATGGTGTTCTGATTGAATTAGGGCTTCAGAGAGGACGACTGGCCCCTTATGAACCCTACACAACCCCAAAGGGTCTGAATACTTAGGACCATGTGATATTTCAGTTTTTCTTTTTTAATAAATCTGCAAAAATGTCAACGATTCTGTGTTTTTCTGTCAATATGGGGTGCTGTGTGTACATTAATGAGGAAAAAAAATTAACTTAAATGATTTTAGCAAATGGCTGCAATATAACAAAGAGTGAAAAATTTAAGGGGGTCTGAATACTTTCCGTACCCACTGTGTATATATATATATATATATAAAGCAAGCCTGTCCAATTATCTTGCTTAAACTTGCATCAGCAGAGGAAACAATTTTTTTGTTTGTTCTTAAAGCACTAATAATAATCTTTTTAGTTTTTTTTTTTTCAAGGCTTTAATTCCCTGACATTACATGTTTTCCTCAGAAAAGCAAAGGTACTGGCCATGGGCACTCTATCTCTGCTCACATTTTCAGGAGACAACAGTCTGTTTTAATTCATGCCAAATGAACCACTACAAGATAGACAATGCAAACACAATGCTCTCTGTGAATTAAAGAGTGTGACTGTGTGGAACAAATGAAGTAAGCTCACTGAATCTCATTCCTGGTGCAGCAGAGATGCTGAAGATATCAAAGCAGTGGAGTTTGACTGGCATGCCCACGTGGAAGCTTGCTTAGTGTTTAAAAACATGTCATTCTTTCAGCTAAACATAGACCTCATTGTTGTCACCGCAAACTAAGAAGGCTACATACTTACATCAAGTATCAAGTATTTCGTCAAGTATCAGACATGCCTGGGATGCGGTCAACAACAAAAAAAATCCAGGCTTGACTTCCTCAGAGAAACCAAAAGTTCACGTGTAGTCATTGGGGGGAAGTTGTGGCCTAATGGTTAGAGAGTCGGACTCATAACCCAAAGGTTGTGGGTTCGAGTCTCGTACCGGCAGGGATTGTTGGTGGGGGGAGTGAATGTACAGCGCTCTCTCCCACCTTCAATACCACGACTGAGGTGCCCTTGAGCAAGGCACCGAACCCCCAACTGCTCCCCGGGCGCCGCAGCATAAATGGCTGCCCACTGCTCCGGGTGTGTGTTCACGGTGTGTGTGTGTTCACTGCTGTGTGTGTGCACTTTGGATGGGTAAATGCAGAGCACTAATTCCGAGTATGGGTCACCATACTTGGCCACATGTCACATGTCACTTCACTTGATTGGACATAAACACAGTGTTGCCAACTGCTTTCAATTGAAAGTAGCTAAAACTGGTAGCTAAATGTTACTAGATGACATCACAATGGCAAATTCTCTGATCTATATAAAGATGAACGTAGATCAGTGGGCAAGATGAGAACTTGGATAAGGTTTGTCCAAGAAGTTGCTATATTTGTCCCTAAACTTTTGAAAAAAGTCTCAAAAGGGGCGGGGAAGTCGCTAAATCTAGCTACAAAGTAGCTAAATTGGCAACACTGCATAAACATCTCTTAACCTCGGGAATTCTCTCTCTCTCTCTCTGACGTCAGAGCTGCCCGAGCGCTGTGTCTCCCCTCCGTTTCTGCAGCGACACGCGCGAACGGGCCCCGCCCCCTCCCGAACGCGGCGACGAGTACGCGCACACAGAATTCATTCACCCGAAGGTCCCGCGCGTGCATCGCGAACGCGCTTTACTACACAGCCAGCTAAAGGGGAACAAAACATCTTTCGAAACGAAACCGACACGCGAATACACACAAATAAGGCTTTCGGGTTTTATTCTAATTGCTTACCTAAAATACGCGGTTATTTAATAGAAACGCACAAGTCAAAGGCAGTGACAGATGATAACCAGAGCTTTATCCTCCCCCACTTCCTAGATGTTTGATTTGAAAATATCCCCCTCATACAACGTTATAATCCGTGCATCAGCGTTCACTCTCCGTTGCACCGAAATACCCCAAATCATCAAAAAACAACCCATACTGCTTAACGGATAGTGATTTAAAACCGAAATAGGCTATGTCATATGAAATAAATAATAATAAAAAC
>NW_015537959.1:1100889-1103868 GCF_001515605.1 Sinocyclocheilus anshuiensis
AAAAAAAACCCTAATGCCCGTGACACACACACACACCGGGCGCACTCGGTCTTCCTGTAATAACTGTACACTGAAAACACATCGCTCCCGGAGCACGACTGCATGGGGCTCACAAAATACACCTTACAGCAGATGCCAACTCAGTCTAGCTTTCCAACCACATATCTATCCCATCCTGATGAAGCGAAACGAGCAGTAACAGAGACGCGAAAATAAGCGGTATTGCCTCCTCGACTGCGAATCAGCGCTGAAGTCTATCTCGAAGACATTCAAGCTCTCTGTTTATAGGAAAGCTTCGTTCTCACCAAGCCATAGAAGTGAGTTCCTGCCCATTAGACTGTACAAAAGACAAATGCAGAAACAGAAGATTGGGATTTACGGAGGACGACCCCATTCTTCGGGGGGGAAAAAAACGGGAAAGAGCCCACCATCCACTGGCAAACTCAACGTTTATGCTCTTGGAAAACGCGAACGATGACAATACTTACAATCTTGGCATTAAAATGATCTGGAGGGCGGTAGTTGTTTCGTTTTCTGATGCACATCCGTTTGTTTTTTGGCTGTTTTGTGGGTAAAATACAGTATCTTTTTTCCTCCAATGTTCCAGCTTGAGAATCGACACCCTTACGGAGGCAGGCTGAGGATGAATTGCGCATGCGCTGATTTAGACAGTTCTACTCAGTCGATTGACGAAAGACTTCCTCAGTAATTGTCATTTCCAGTGGAACTTTTCAAGTTGATCTTCCTATAATCAGGCAGCTGAAATAGCACACAATGTGTTGATTAAAACAATACAACAAAACTGTTTGTATAAAGGCCTTACATTACTTGACTTTTATGCAGCCTATCTTGATAATAATTTCCCTTTTATGTCTTCTCTCTAATATATGTGAATAACCCTAGCATTCTACCCAACTTAAATGTGTTTATGATATTTTTACAAGAACATAACCGTTTATTGAGGATTTAAATATGAGGATTTAAATGACACAGAATGTGTATTAATCTAACCATCATTATTTCATAGATCATTATCATGTCTTTATACAAATCTTGTAAATATCCAGCAGGGGACGCCAAACACTAAGGTAAAAAAACACATCACAAGAATCCCCCAACAGCAATTCTGCAAGATTCTTGAAAATAGAAATGTTCACTATTAAAAAAAAATGCAACTCAGCAGTGTTAATACACACGTTTTATTACTTCACATAATCTACATTAGTTTTATTGCAAGATTCCGTATCTTTTTACAGATAGAGTGCCGCATTGCTACACCAGACTCTTGTGAACCATGAAGTACTGCATCTCTCTTTATAAAGCTCCACAGTTACTTCAGCAGTTACAGGGTGAGACATACTATAGGAGATGGTTGAGGGTTACGAGGGGACACCTGTGTGATGGCCACTTGGTGTCAGTAAAGCTCTCTGCCTCTTTGTAGGGCTGAAACCCCTAAGAAGCCCGCAGTTTGATTTATCATATGACTAAATGCTTATCCCTCCAAAAAGCACCTACTTTGCTGGGCATTTAGTTAGTAGGAGCAGTAAGAATGTCTTTAAAAAGCATTTGGTAGTTAAATTCCTTTTAGGTATAATTAATGATAGTCTATGTTGTTAAGGGTACAGGCAATTTTCTCTCCCCACTTAGCAGCTCAGCCAGGAGCGTAGATTACGCGAGGGACCCGCACTTTTTTGGGCAAGTGTGTTCGCATAGAGGTTTTCAAGAGCCGGTGTGAATAAATATAGATTTAAATTCAAAGATACAGGATAGTCTGTGCATGATCTGATGTTTTATTCGGACCCAGAATAAGTCGAGATGAACATCGCGGAGCGCTAAACACTCTGTGCAGTTTTTGTTTCATTCATACTCGAAGCCGGAGGGCGCTCTCACTCAGAAAGTCGTACCAGGAAATTCCTAATATGGACAAAAGCGTCCAGCTCTTGCTGTATGTCAGCTAATTGTGTTATCTGCTTCCTGTCATCTTCGGCTTCATCCCCATCTTTAATATAAGAGACATGAAATTGACCAATCTTTCATACTCTCTCCATGTTGACATAATGACTTTAAACCATAAATAAGTTGAATTCTGATTTTGTTTACCTGCCTCTGATGAGGAGAACCAAAATGTTCACTCAGAGTGAAAAGGTGTATTCACACCAAGGACAATAACTATAATGATAAAGATATAATTTTTTTTAATAGTTCTGAATTTAAAAGAATAGCAGAGTCCACAACTACAATGATAATGGCTCAAAGGAACAATATTAATGAAATCACTTTCAGAACATGTTTTTCATTGACAGTCAATTAGAATCCATCCTACTTTAAAGAGCTAGAGCAAAACAAAACAAAACAAAAAAAGAACCATCAGATAATGAATGAGAACTTTAGGGGAACGTTCTGTGTTTTCTGGGAGAGTCAACAACACAACTATAGCGATAACGACACAGAGAAATATAATTGGAATCACTTTCAGAATTATTTTTTTTATTGACAGCCAATCAGAATCCGTCCTGCTTTAAAGGAGACATATTATGCCCCTTTTTGCAATATGTAATATAAGTCTCAGGTTTCTCCAGAATATGTCTGTGAAGTTTCAGCTCAAAATACCCCACATATCATTTATTATATAATTTTGAAAATGCCTATTTTGAGTGGAAGCAGAAACACGCAGTTTTTCGGGCCTGTCTCTTTACATGCAAATGAGCTGCTGCTCCCCGCCCCCTTTTCCAGAATAGAGCTGCGCCATTACAGCTTGTACCTGCTAAAGACATCTGTTTTGGTTCTGATTATCGTGTTTATTGCGCTGAAATCATGCGTTTTTTTATCCATATTAGTTTAAACCTCTGATATACAGTTTTCTGAGCGCACACATCCGAAGCACATGGACAGCAAGCGGCTGTCACAGCAAGTGAGTACTAAACTAAGTTCTCATTCACACACAAGTTTACCTTAAAAACACACGAGTTACAAAAACAG
>NW_015537959.1:1104073-1104834 GCF_001515605.1 Sinocyclocheilus anshuiensis
AAAATGACGGCGCCATGGGTGGAAACTTACAGATTAAGGGGCGGTAATATTATAATGAGATCCCTTTGCAATGGCACTAGGGGAGCGAAATCAGACACGCTCGTTTTTTCAGACGTTTGCAGAAAAAGGCTTACCAAAACAAAGTTACTGGGTTAATCTTTTTCACGTTTCCTTGGTTGGTAGATGCACCGGGGACCTGATTATAGCACTTAAAACCTGGAAAAGTCAGATTTTCATGATATGTCACCTTTAAAGTGTTAGATCATTTGAAGTGGCAGACAATAAGAAATGCAATGCGCACTTACACAACACAATCCGTGTATCATTCAATCATTCGTTTTTATTGATTTAATATTGAAAGTAGAAAAATGAGAAAACGGCTCCTTTTTCGTTTTTTTTGTTTTTTTCCAAAAGACGAAAAACGAGAATTCAGCTTAAATTTACGTTTTTCGTTCATGGGTGGAAAATCAAAAAACGAATGATCGAATGATACACGGATTCAACACTATAGTTATCTTAAGTTATTGTTCTTGAACAGCCCACATTGGTTTCATAATTAGGGCACTTTAATCCATGTATCATTCGTTCACTCGTTTTTTTTTTAATATTGAAAGTAGAAAAATGAGAAAACAGCTCCTTTTTAGTTTTTTTTTTTTATTATTTTTTTTCCCAAGAAATGAAAAACAAGAATTCAGCTTAATTTTTCATTTTTCGTTCAGGGGTAGAAAAATTAATAAACAGCTTGAATATTCGATTTCTAT
>NW_015537959.1:1104859-1110137 GCF_001515605.1 Sinocyclocheilus anshuiensis
TCTTCCGCAGCATCACGAGGCAGAATAATAGTCCTCCACTGCTGCAGGTGTACGGATTCTTGATTCATTTATTGCAACTACATTTAATCTTTTTCTCATCAAACAACCAGATTAATGAATAGCTCGACACAATCCGTTCCGGGGCAGAGTCTAGATAGCGCGTTCTTCTGTGTAGATATAAATTCTATGATTTGCAGCAGCTGGGCATGTATGATATGACGGCTATCATAGCCTACCCTGGTCGCCCAGTAAGTTTGTTTGTTTATTTAATTAATTACTTTTAAATAAAATATTTTAAACACTAATACAAAAGGGAAAGAATAATGCATTGACTTATAGAATAGGCCTATAACGTTCAAGAACGGTGTCATTCTGACTATCTTACAATCGGAGAACAACAGAGATAAAATACATACTCTTTTGAGTTTTATAATATAGTCTTTTGTTTTATTAAAACTGATTATAATTGAGACCTCAAAATGATATGCGCTTGTGCCGGCCGCGAACTGCATGCACACTCGCACACAGGACTGCAACGCAAGATTTTCATAAATGTAATAACTTGTCATTTCAGGTTGATTCTCACCAAACCCCACAGAATACATTAAGAACGCTTGGAATATACACCACGAGATGCATAGGATTATTTTACAACAGATTTGCATCCGCTTAAAAAAGTGAAAGTCACCAACTCTGTCATTCTCTGCCAAGTGAGAGCAGGACATTTTGTGTGTGTGTGTCCCAGATAGCAAAATTCCTGAGGCCCAAATCAGGCCCACACCTGACACTTTCATCTGGCCCACATACCGCGTGGAATGATGGCATTTGGGCGGTCCGCTCCTGTTTGCCAGATTTGGGCCACAAGCAAGCCAAAAGAAGGCCCAATGTCAACCATGAATAAACCAAATAAAGCAGAACTGGCCCATATCTGGGTCACATTGATTTGAATTCTGGCACAGATCCAACACCTTGCTCCGGCCCACATACTGCGTGGAATAATGGCATTTGGGCAGTCCAGTTCTGTTTGCCAGATTTGGGCCTCAAGTAAGCCTTAGCATTGCTGCATGTAAGCCAACCAAATAAACCAAAACTGGCCCTAATGTGGGCCACAGTTGATTTTTATTCTAACCCTGGTCTTCCCCACATTCCTCATGTGGCCCACATGCTGCATGGAATGGTGGCATTTTGGCAGTGGTCCACAAGCAGGCCACTACACAGCCACATTTGAGCTAATAATGAACTAAATAAACCATAAATATACATTATCTGGGCCACACTAAGCCTTAAGTGAGTTATGCATCAACAATACTCAACATTGTAAAGAGAAATTTATAAATGTCCTCCATAAATGTTCAAATAAGTTCCAGAAATGTGCTCTACTTGATAAAATCATCCCGACCCAAGTTTTGCACAAACAGCAATTAAAATGTCACAGATAAACATTCAAAGACACATTCCAATACTTTAAAAACTGTTCTTCACAAGTTTGAACTTAAATGCTTCTCACTTAGACTCTACCTACACAGTAAGCCTGTGAGTGTCATTGCTACGCTGTGTTAAAGACCGCACGACAAAAGACGAAAGGTAATATATCATAAGTCTTTAATCCAACAAGGGTAAATCCAAACACAATGTAGCACAACAACATTTAAGACATGTAGAAAATCATCCTGACCCAAATTTTGCACAAGCAGCAATTCAAATGTCACAAATAAATATCAAAGACGCGTTCCAATACTTTAAAAACAGTTCTTCACAAGTTTGAACTTAAATGCTTCTCAGACTCTACCTACAGGTACACAGTCTGTAAGTGTCACGGCTTCGCTATGTTAAAGAGTACACAACAAAGATGAAAGGTTAGCTATATTCTTTAATCCAACAAGGGTAAATCCAAACACAAAGTAGCACAGCAACATTCAAGACATGTAGATGTATGACCAGAAGAACTCAAAGTGAACATACAGGAACTTAAGTACTCAGACCAAACAAGGATAATTAACTAGGCAGACCTGAACAGAATAATACAATCAACACAACAAGGGAAACCTTGTTGTGGTCAGAAACACAGGGTCAGAAAACCTTAAAAAAAAAATAAAAAATCAAACAGCACCTACACCACATGTTGTTTGGGAGGGTTTCCACGACTGTACATACAGCGCTCTGTGTAAATACATCCACATCCCCACCCGGTGAGCGTGACAACATGTTCCTGGATCAACATCCTTGTTGATCCAGGAACATCATTCCAATCAACCAATCAGAATTGAGAGAGAACTTTTCAGGAAATGTCAGTTTTAGGCTTACAATCAGGATTAGGTGCTTCTACACCCTTGTTAACCAGCTATCATTGGTACGGTCCAACCGGGAGCGCAAAACAGAGAAGTGGAAAACCAGAATAATGAGTCATGTTTTATGTTAGTTCAAAAATCAGATTCGGGCGCAACAACCCAAACTCGTAAAATTGAAAATTAAAATGAGAGACAATTATCCGTTTGTAAAGGGTTACACGGACCAACGAATGATACACGGATTCACTTTCTATTCAGGTTTGCAAAAATTAGCTTTTGCTTATGAAAACTATAAACCAACAGAGAACATAATGAAAAATATCAAAACGGGGACGGGATCGTTAGGGGAACATTCAGTGTTTGCTGGGAGAGTCCACAACATAACTATTATGCTAACAGCACAGAGAAACAATATTGCTGGAATCGCTGATGAATGATAAAAACAATAACAGCCAATCTGAATCTATCCTGCTTTATAAGAGCTTTAGAATTTGAAGCAGCAGACAACAAAACTACAGTGTGCAGTTATTATAACCAGGTGAAAAAGACGTAGTATTAAATGTATTAAAAATATACTTGAAATTCAAGTAGTATGTATATAATACATTTGTATTCCCAACATGCTTATTTGAAGTGCAATAAAAATATATTGAATTGCGTTTTAATATATTTCTAAAAAAGTATACTAGAAGTACTTTTGTATTAAATATATGCTTAGTTAAACTTCTAAGAAATATGCTAAACAGAAGCATACTTTTAATGTATTTATAAAAAGTATACTAGAAATACTTTGGTAATAAATATATGCTTAGTTACACTTTTAAGGAATATGCTAAACACAAGCACACTATTAGTATATTTCTAAAAAGTATAGTAGAAATACTATGTTAATAAATATAGTTTTAGTTACACTTTTAAGGGATATACTAAACACAACTTTTAGTGACTTTTTAGTGTATTTTCAGCAGACATACTTATGTTACCCTGACTTAAAGTATATTTTATGTCTACTTTGTGTAAGAACATAACAAAATGATTACACTTTTAGTGGGTTTTTAATGTACTTTATATTGCAGTAGGCCTACACATGGTTATATTTTAAATATTTATGTATTTATAATTGTAATACTTGGAAAAGTACAATATTTTGAAAAACATTTTTAACATTTACAATGTACAAACGTTTGTCAACTATTATTAAGCATTGCGATATTTAAAATATGTTGTTTAATATGTTGTTCAGTTTTACTTAAAAGGTTATGCTACTTTGGTTGATTAGGCTGTTGTTCATTACACATTAATTGTAATAAGCTAGGTGTTTATAAATTTGTTCAAGCTTGACGCCTTTATTTTCTAATATGATGTGCGTGCAAATGTCTCTTGAATGTGAATATAAATCTAAATGAAAAATTATTATATAGATCGGTCGCCGATCGTGTCTCTTTAGTGCACTTGGAGGAAACCACGCAATTCATATGGATTGAATGTTGTGTGTCGGTGTGAATAATATAGTTATCGTTATATAGTTATTGTTCTTAGTGTGAACAGGCCTAAAGTTTTAAAAATGGATTTAATGTTATAAGAATAGCAGAGTAAAGCAACTATAAAGACAAAGGCCCATTCACACGGATTCACAAGGATAATATGAGCTCACTTTCTATCATAATGTCAGCAATCTGCAAGGTTATTAGAGGGCAGTTCTATTACTTGGACACTCACACATACAGACTCATCATCCGCTCACAGTCTGACCTCCCGCTGTCAGATTCACCCCCTGATGCTTCACAGACACTTCACACATAAAAAAGCCTTGCTGCCAGGAATCTTTGTTTGACTGCTACTGACATGGCAAGCTGCCCTGTTCTTTACTCTCACTTCTATTTGCCGGTAATGTCAGTCTGGGGTTTTTTTCACCCTGGAAACCTCTGTGCCTCAGCTGAAGATTTTCATTTTGTCTAGATGGGTTTTTGCTCTCGATCATAATCTGCTGAGATGGGATTACTGAACATCCAGTCTCCACTTTGGCATCCCCCTTTGGTTTCCACATGAAAGAAAAGCTAGTTTGGAGACATAGGAGAAACTCTAAAATACAATATAATAAGATCCAAGGTTTAGACCTCTGGTTATTGGAACTGCAGCACAATGGATTTTATATATCAGTCCTAGTCCTCTAATCTGATATTGCTTAAATATGAATGAATATTTCTAAAAATGAACAGAATTAAGAATACATGATATTGTATACTAGCACCATATCTGTTCCTGGTCAATATATATTCAATATATTTTACATTGAATGCATATTGAAAAACTTGAACCTAAAACTTGAATGGAAATTTTAAATGTTGTCTTGGTATACGGACATAAATTGAAGGACTAAAATGGGTAAAACTGAAAGAAAAAGCAAAATAGAAATATTAATAAATAAATAAATAAATAAAAATAATAACAGAAAAGCACAACTAATAAAACAGTAAATAACACAATTACTAAAATTTAAACTCAAAGTAAAACTGAGAATAAAAAAAAAGTTATTTTTGTCAATATTAACAATTACTATAATGGTATATAACTAATATAAAAAATAACATCACACTTAAAGGTGGGGTAAGCGATTTTTCAAAAACGCTTTAGAAAACCGATTCGGATGTCTAGTCACTAGTACACTGGACGTTACAAGGGACCGTTGAAAATCATTTGAAATTTGTGTCTTAGCTCCACCCCTTCAGGATGCTAGGGAAGGACGCAAGGAAAAGATGCGAGGATGGAGGAATTGAATCAAGTGAAATGATATATCCTCGCTCCCTTTAGCGTCACTTCAAAGCATCATCAGCTGCACTAAAGGGATCTGCCTTTATGTTGGTAAAGTTTGTTATTTAAGACATTCATAATAAATATTAATAAAGCAAGATGCCGTGTTTGAAATACAGGTGCATCTCAATAAATTAGAATGTCGTGGAAAAGTTCATTTATTTCAGTAATTCAACTCA
>NW_015537959.1:1111027-1126917 GCF_001515605.1 Sinocyclocheilus anshuiensis
AGAGCGAGGAAACGAGGAGGGATATTGAGAAACACCTACGGTGTAACATTGGTTTCGCTTTGTTTCACAGAAGAACTAATCGTTGCCTGGGTTGCGTACGTATATGTGGGGCAGAGCTATCAAAATAGGTTTGTTTGTTTTGGTGATTTCAAATGTCAACATTGGCTACCAGAAATCGCTTACCCCACCTTTAAAGTAAACTAATAATACTAGTAATAATAACACTATACACTATTTAAATGTAATGTATTATTCACATTTAGCATTTAAATGTTGCATTTTAGTATTTAATGTTTTATTCTTTATTTTTATTCTACCAGACAACATAAAAATAATCATTATTGGCTTTAAATCAGAATTCCTAAACATAATTGCTTTACTGGGCTGGTAGTAAGGTAATATATATACGTTGACATTTTAACTAAGAAAGTACAATACAAACACTTGCATATAGATTTGGCATGCAAGGCCACAATATACTCTGCAGTTTCAGTCTCAGATCATTCAGAAAATATATTCCTTTTTGTCTTCAGTTATCTATGATTGATGGTCAGGCCCTTCTCATCCTCTAGGATCTCTTCAACTCTTCGTCTCTAAAATAGCGCACATAAGATAATGTAAGCAACAGAAGGTGCTGAAAAATTTATTTGAAAAGTTCATGTTCTTAAAAATGACCTTCTGTTTATGTAGCAGATGCTTTTATCCAAAGCGACTTACAAATGAGGAATGCAACAATATAAACATTTCATGAGCAGTCAAATTAAAGGGATAGTTCACCCAAAAATGAAAATTCTGTCATCATTTACTGACCCTCATATCATTCCAAACCTGTATAGCTTTCTTTCTTCTGAACAGGATATATGATATTTTGAAGAATGTTTCAAATGGTCCAAAACAATGACTTTCATTTAGCATTATTATCATTAACAAAAACAAACAAAACAAAACAAAATAAAAAATAAATGAAAAATGTAAACTACATGAAAATTATAAATCATAAAAAACATTTATGCACTGTATTTGATGTATAATCTTTTTCTATTCTTAACTGTTTTAATTCATTTTAAATAAATTTTAGTTTATTTGAAAAGTTATTATTATTATTTTTTTTTTAATGATTATTTTAATTCCTTTTATGTAAAGCACTTTGAATTACCAGTGTAGGCTATGAAATGTGCTATATAAATAAACTTGCCTTGCCTCGCCTTTATAAATATGTTGAAGTTGAATAACTAAAAACTGGAAATAAATAACTAAAACTAAAAAATAAAATTAAACCTTACTAAAAAATAAAATTAAAAACTAATACAAAATAAAAATGACAAAAGCATACAACACAATGACTAAAATTAAACTAAAATTAAAAGTAAACTGAAAATATAAAAGTTAATTCAAAATATTAATAAAAACTATGATAGTATATAAATAATAATAAAAATAACTGCTTTATGGGTACAAAAAAAAAAACACTAAGATGCTCAACAGAAGAAAGTCGTACAGGTTAGGAACGAGTTGGAACAGAATACAGAATTAGTACATATAGTAGCTCATTTTTGGGTGAACTTTAGGTGAAAACAACAAAATGTACCTGTCACTTGTTATTAATGTAAAACCAACAGCTGACGAAGCCCAAAAGTACTGATCTACAGATCAATATTTCAGGCACATTTGATTTGAGTGTGCACGTTTCGAGCCCATCACACAATAGCTTGGTCTGAATCCCTGAACACTCTGAATGTTATGATTCAGTAATGTCAGTCCCATCACTGTAGGGTCTAGCATGGCTGAACCAAGTATCCCAATGTTACACAGATGACACTTCACACTGCATTGACATTTTCCATCTAAAGATAACATGACTTTGAAAGGACAGATTAGGACGCCTGTTGTCATGATTCTCATAATTTTTTTTTTTTCATTGAGAAACCCTTTAGGGTAAAATAAAGGTTGAGACAAAACAGAAGTAGTCACTTAAATATCCACCTGCTGAGGGGAGATAATGGGAATGCATTCCTCCACCTGTTAGAATATGTGGCGATGTGGAGCAGATCCTCTCTCTCTTTCTCCGGTCATGCTTATTTAGGAGATACCATCAGGACTGTGACGGTCAATGAGAAATTGTCAACTGGGAGCTGCTTAACGTTATTATGCCATTACAGCAGTTGGAAAGGGGAAATGAAGCAAAGATCTGCTCCTCCTGCTATTGTCGAAGAACATTAGGTCTTGACTGGCATTTACCTTGCTTACAGTACATTTAAATTTATAATAAAAGTATTGGCTATCTATGTGATTTTTAGATGTTTTAGGCAAATATATCCACCTGTAATTGGTCCATACAGTCTGTGTGGTTTATCTTCCTCTCTCATGGGGAGTAGCTGCTCCAGGCGCACAGCCCTCTGTGCATTAGACTGGCATGAAATCATTAAGATAACTTCCTGCTCCTGAACATTTGCAGAAGAGAGAGAGAATAGATATTTAGGTAAGCGTCAAGGAGGCAAATGCTGTATTGAGTTTCCTTCCAAAGAATTTTTATCATAGAAGATTTATATCATAAACATGGTCACACTTGGGTATCTGTAGGGGTCATGTTTTTTTTTTTTTTTTAAGATTAAAGATGCACTTATTATTATTATTATTATTATTTTCATTGTTAAAGTTTTATCCTAAATAAATACATTTTGAAAAATGTGTTTAAAGTCACAGTGAAATTGAAGTAGCAACAGATCTTTTCTTCGATATTGAGACATACATGGTGTAATGGATTTATTACGATTTATTAAGACGTCATTAATGTTAACATTACTAGCGAGGTCAAAATAAATTAATAAATAAAAACCTGAACTTGAAGATAGTGTAATATTAATTAAATAAAAGGCCACTTAAATGTAGGCTACTTAAAGAGAGTACACTTGCATGACTTTTCATTACACACTTTATTACACTTTTTAAAAGTTTCTTTACACACTTTAGTACACTTTTTGAAAGTGTATTTTGTAATCATTTTTATATGTAATTATATTTTAAATGTCCTAAACTGCAACCTTATCATTATAAATTTGTAATTATAAATAGGCTATATTTAAATACATGACATACAAGTTTCAATAGCAATGACATTAACGTAGCCTACATTCAGTCACACTTAAGTATCTTTTACAGTAGGCCTATATTATTTCCTAATAAGTAGCCACTTTTAAAAGTATGCTAAAGTGTCATACAAGTAACCATGGGCGTAGCTTGTGGGGGGGGGCCAGGCCCATAGCGATTTAAGAATTTTACTAAATATTTATTTATAAAGTTTTTTTCTATGAAGTAAAAATGCATATAATGCCCAGACAATCAGATAAAGGTGATCCACAGGACGGAGCCGGTTTAGCCGCACACTACTTTTATGCCGACCATTTACATCCAAATGTTATTTAATTTTCACAGAACACAACCTTTAAATAGATTTTAGAATATAAACGGTTTATGTCTATTCAGTAAGACTAAATAAAAAGTGTGATCCTCATTGTGCATTAACTTGAATCAAGCCCAACAAATGTCTGTTTTAAAAACAGTGGATGAGTAATTCACTCCTTGATTTGCTTAATAAAAGACTCCTTTGAGATCGTTTTGACAGACATGTTTATTGTGCATTTTAAACGTGTTTATTGCCAAGTTTAGTGTAGCAAAATAGAAGCGCAGCTGTAATTCGTGGCCAATGTATGTGGTTACCATGACAACCTCACGCACTTGCCACTGCTCTATGTGAATATGTAGATTTACTATAGCAAAACTAAAATGTGTTTAAAAGTACGTCTGACCAAATCCACCGGTTCGGTTTGGCCCCCCCAAACTCAAACGTCAAGCTACGCCTATGCAAGTAACCCAACAAAGCAGTTTTATTTTGCATGTGTATGGCCTCATGGGGTAGAACTGTTAAGATCACATGATCAGCTAAATATGACTCTTACATGTGTAATAAATAGATAGCCTAAATAATAGCTGACTATGCACAACAATCATACCTATGGTGGCCGAGAGAGCTCAACGCGCTGCAAATGAAAAAACAAAACACATGCAAATGGAAAAAACACCTGTGCAGATTAAGAAAACATCTTCATCAATTTGACAACACACGCGCTGCAAATACTCACAACACAACCAAATACAGAAACGCGCTGCAAATACTCACAACACAACCAAATGCAGAAACGCGCTGCAAATACTCACAACACAACCAAATGCAGAAACGCGCTGCAAATACTCACAACACAACCAAATGCAGAAACGCGCTGCAAATACTCACAACACAACCAAATGCAGAAACGCGCTGCAAATACTCACAACACAACCAAATGCAGAAACGCGCTGCAAATACTCACAACACAACCAAATGCAGAAACGCGCTGCAAATAGCCTACTCAACACAATACAGAAACGCGCTGCAAATTCTCACAACACAACCAAATACAGAAACGCGCTGCAAATTCTCACAGCAACCAAATACTGAAACGAGCTGTAAATACTCACAAAACAACCAAATGCAGAAACGAGCTGTAAATACTCACAACACAACCAAATACTGAAACAAGCTGTAAATACTCACAACACAACCAAATGCAGAAACGAGCTGTAAATACTCACAACACAACCAAATACTGAAACAAGCTGTAAATACTCACAACACAACCAAATACTGAAACAAGCTGTAAATACTCACAACACAACCAAATACTGAAACAAGCTGTAAATACTCACAACACAACCAAATGCAGAAACGTGCAGCAAATAGCCTACTCAACACAACCAAATACAGAAATGTGCTGCAAATTCTCACAACACAACCAAATACAGAAACATGCTGCAAATACTCACAACACAACCAAATACAGAAACGCTCTGCTCTCTCGGCCACCGTACATACAGCTAAAACAGCTGCTATAATATTGCCAGGGTAACATAAAGACGGAATTACTGAGTGCACCTTTAAGTGTTTGCACATAATAAAATAAACTATTATTTTAAGAAAATCCCCTGCCTTCAGGTCTTGATAGTATTGTCTGAGCTGTCTAACACGATTCCTCGCCTCGGCGGCTTTTAATTGCGCTGTGAGTTGATTATGACGCTCAGCAGCAGTGGTGAGTTTACAGACTTGGCGGAATTTTTGATTATTCAGGTGCGCGCACACGCGCTGTCTCGCCGCTGCCATCCAGTTCTGTGCTTCTTTATACGGCTCGCTGTAGGCTTCACGACGAGCTCTCTGCCGAGGGCACATCTTCACACAAACACTGCTCCGAGATTCTCGTCCTGCCATCTTTCACTTCCACAACAGGGTGCAATCATGACCTGCACAACAAATGGCGTTTTTTAATCTTAATTTTTATTTGCTTTTCAAGTTTACAAGAAGATAGCCTAATATTTTTTTGTTTCATACACAACAATAAGAAACGGTACAAACAAACTTTTCAAATGCCCAGCTAGCTAACGTTCATTTTATTATTAATATTATTTATTTATTTTGTATGCAAACCCCACAAGATCATTTTGCAAACACTATGGGAATATTAAATTTGTGTGCTATCGTTTTGAGAACATTATTAAAGACCAGGCAACTGAATGAACATTGTATTAACGTTAGAACGTAACTTTGAGGGAATATTAGTCAAAGTTCTAAGAATGTTCTGGGTAGGCCTATATCATGTTCACTTTTTTAAGCTAAAACAAATATACAATTATTGAAGTGCACTTTACAAGGTTATACTATTTAAAAATATCTCTTTTAATACGGTTTGTTACTTGCCGTTTCTGTGTAATTATTTATATAATTTACTGAGTGAAAACTGTTTTAAAGTAAGGTAAATTCACCAGATTTTTATTTGTATACCCGTTCACTTCTCTCTTGCACACTATGAACACTGTTGACTAGATTTGCAGATACGTAAATGTATCTAAAATGTAAAATATAACGTTTAACTAGTAAAAACGAATAATGTGGTTGAATAAGGAAGCAATTCGATGAATCAATAATTCATTACGCACAAAAGATACTTTTCTCGCCACCTGCTGGCGAAACGAATATAACTTGCAGAAACGGCCAGTGAACGAATCTGACTGAATCGTTTTGGTAAACTTTTTCAGATGATTCAATAATTGAGATCAATAAAAACCGTATCATAACATTTAAGCAAACACGTTCAGATGCATCTCTGTTCATTTCTCTAGCTTTATAAACACCCCAGGTCTGTGTATCATACATAAAACTATACTATAGGCTGTTTGAAACCTGTTTAAGATTAGTTTTAAACTTTTTACCTCACAAAACCCAAAGGAGTTCCTCCCTTCTGTCACTGAAGAAGTAAACATGCGCTGTTTACTAAAGTCGTCATGGTGACCTGATCTTTGTCGTGTAGACAAAAGCAATGAACCAGTTGTACCATGAAAGTGTGTGAAATTATATTGTAGTTGGCCTATTCATATCCCATTACAGTCTGAAACGTCTTTAGTTCATTCAAACAATAGCTTGCTAGTGCTGACATTATATTATAATGTTCAACAGGGCCGGTTCTAGACATATGGAGGCCCTAGGCAAAATTCATATTGGAGGCCCCCCACCCCCAAGAAAAAGCACTTGAAACAAATATGATTCCTAACCTTTTTATTTGTACAACATTTCATTTTAAATGTTGTATATTTTTACTTACCGGTCAAAAGTTCGAACTGTTAAGATCACATGATCACATGAAACCTTACTATTTTTAATATTTTTGAAAGATGTCTCTTATGCTCATCAAGTCTGGATTTATTTGATAAAAAATACAGAAAAAAAAACAGTAATATTGTGAAATATTATTACAATTTAAAATAATGGTTTTCTATTTTACTATACTTTAAAATATAATCTATTTCTGTGGTGCAAAGCTGAATTTGCATCAGCCATTACACCAGTCTTTAGCATCACATGATCCATGAATATGCTTATTATCAATGTTGGAAACAGTTGTGCTGCTTAATATTTATTTTATAACCTGTGATACTTTTTCAGGAATTTTTGATGATTAAAAAGTTGTTTAAAAATAAAAAAATAGAAATCTTATATGTTCAACTACCACTAGTGTTTGAACATTGAGGCACTTTGGGGTACATATGATGGTACATGAAAATGGTAATCATTTGCTTCCATGTTATTTATAAAAGTATTGCCACTTGACACCACAGTACCAAAGTAATACATTTTAAGTGATCTTATGGTATATTTTGGGGTAAACTGAGAAACAGATGAAGTGAACAATAACTGCATAAAAAAAAAGAATTGTGCATGTGTGTTAGATACTTGGCTGGTTAATATGTTTCTGTAAAGGGAGGAGCAAGCGATTGGCATGAGTCCCAGCTCCTCCTCATGACAGGTGCTGAGAAGATGAGAGACGAGATACACGCTGTCTGTTCGCATCCTGTTCTGCAAGGAGTAAACAAATGAGGACAGGAATTCAAACATACACACACTTCCTGAAAACGAGCTTCTGTACACACACCTGCACCTCTTTTTTCTCACCTCCCTCTGTTGGTTTATAATTGGTGCACCGCAGGCGCTGCTGGAGGGAAATTGGACTGGCTGCTCATGTCACCATGCGATTAACATTGATCTCAGAGTGCTGTGCAAAGTTCAATGTTCTCCATCACTATGGATTCCACAGTAGCACACTGAACTCCGGCTGTGATCTGTGAACTATATGATGTGGAGAAAAAAAAAAAAAAGCCTTCATGGCAGAACATTATATACCATTTTACAACTTAGTAATGAAAAATGAAACTATCACTGCTTTGTACAGGGAGGAAAACCAGTCCATCTCTTCCAGAACTTCATTTTTGAAAAATGTGTTTCTAAGAGCTTTCTCTGTTTGGCTCTGAGCCCATAAATGCCCTGAAAGCTCTTGAAAGGAATGATTCACAGTCTCTCTGAGGATGCTTTTCTTAATCTTTGGAAACCCACTATAAAAAAGAAAAAAGTTAACTTTCAGTATAAACTGTAGAAATATTCAGTTGCTTGTGTGTGTGTGTGGATGCAGGTTTCCAGCAATAATCTGATACACTCACTCTTTTATTGCAATTCAGGCTGCTTAGTACTTCAGTGTATCTATTAAACGTGTGCGTACATTTATTTATGCCCAGCTGAGCGTGTCTTAGTGGGCAATAAGGATGGGAAATATTCAAGGTTTTGTCCTTTAAAAAAAACTACAACTACAACCCCCCCCTTACCCTGAAAAGCAAAGAAGATATTTAACATTCAGCTGTGGAGTATTTCTCACCACAACCTTCGTCTTGCAGTCCTGCCAGAGTCAGAGAGTGATGAAGAAGAAAATTAACCTGGGATTATTTGAACTTGAGGGTGACTGTTCTGATGAAGAGGTTCACCTTCAGCAATATAGGAGGATGATCATGTGTCCAAATGGAAGGATTATTTCCTTATTTCATGTATGTGAGCAACCAAATTATTGGTGGGAATTAAGACTATGTTTAAAAATGAGGGAACATGTGATTCCAGAGAGCATTTTATTGAACAAAATTGTGTATATGACATCATCAATATTTTTGGTTAAAAAAAAAACCTCTCCCTCTCACTGTGGTGTGTGTGTGTGTGTGTGTGTGCATCAATTAAAGCAGCACATTTATATTGAACGGTGATTAAACTGACTTAAACTGACTGATTAAACTGTGCATTAAACGGTTTTAATGCATACCTTCCAGCCAATCAGAGTATTCAGACAGACCATTGTATAAAAGAAGATAATTTTAGAAACATCTCAGTATTTTTTGTTCATACAATGAAAGTTATTGGTAACCAAATCAGCTTGGTTACCAACATTCTTTTTTTTTTCTTCTGCTTATCAACATTCTTAATTATTTTCTTTTATGTTCAATTAAAAAAAAGTAAGCGATACAGGTTTGAAATGACATTAGGGTGAATAATGATGACAGAAGTTTTCTTTTTGGGTATCACTTTATGTTTTATTTATTTATTTATTTATTTTTTTTTTTAATGAAATGATACTCTAAATAAGAAACTAAAACTGCCAGTAGGTGGCAGTAGCCTAAATGTCTATGAGTATGTCATTCATTCATTCATTCATCCATTCAAACTGCTGATTCATTCAGGAATGAAGTAAATGGCTCTCTTTATGAATGGGACATTGAATAATTCGCTTCACATGATTCTTTCAAAATGCGTTCATTCAGAAACGAATTACCGCTGTGTTGCTTGGAGACGCACAACAGTTCTGTTGTGGCTTTATAGGTAATATTTTTGTTGGCAAAATTTATCAAAAACAGACAATATTGTAGCCTATCTAAAATATAACACAATATTAACTTCTTATTTACTGAACTGTTGTTTAAAATCACATTTGCACTCGTGCTATTCGGGACAAAAACAGCATTCGTGTGATATCGCTTATCATATGATTTAAATTTGAGAGAAAAAAAAACTTATACAGGGGCATTTTTTTGCCCCAGTATCTTATATTTTAAGGGCATATAACTGCATTTTATATAGGCTACATTATGCAGTGAGTTGTTGCCCTGCATGTTTGTCAACAGTCAACTCTATGAAATGTAAGATGACGTAAAAAAAAAAGAAAAAAAGAATGGCGCTGCTGAACATGGACTAAATGTCAGAAACTGCTATTTTGTTTTAATGGGGTCTTTAAGACAGGAGATTACTCATACGATGCCTACACACTACCCCTGACCAAGACAGTTAACCAGTTAACACCACCTGTGAAATAAAGAGCTGAAAGGGGAATCAGGCCCTGGTAATGGGAAATCACAATTATACATTGCCACTTTTGTGTCCTTACGACCTCTTGGAGTGAAGAGATAATTTGATGTGTATGAAGGAGAAGCAGATGATGGCAGTAGAACAAGGCTTTTAATGGGCTGCCTTCAGATTAGACCATTGACCTTCAGGAAGAGAACAGAGATAGGTAATGATCTACAGACTATAGGATGCAGAAAATATGAAATGGTGGAGGAGGAAGACAAGCATTTTAAGCTTGTTCAGTTGTCTATCATATTTGAGAGAAGCAGATTTCACTCAAAATGAGGTCTTATTTCATTTTCTGTTTCCTTCATTACTTCACTTATCTTTCAAGCACCAGCATGCCAGTGAACTGATGTAAATGTAAATGTAAAATATGCAAATTGATCCCCCTTAAGGTGAAATGTGACCCTGATAGAAGCGATGAGTGGCTTTGCCACAGTAACTCTGTTCTCTGGCTTATTCCTGTAGGCTGTAGACTCCAAACGACAAGCCTGCCAAATATGGGGAAAAGGAGGTTGGAAAAATGGAGTGGACAAGACACAATTATTAAAGCCATTGCCAACTGCTTTTTGGCCTTGGCAGTCAAAAGCTATGTGTCCAGTTTTCTCTTTTCATTTGCTGCTGAATGCAAGTGATGATAAATATGAGGACAGACAAGGTCTGCAGTTACTTGAGCGAGTGCAGACACAACACACACAATAACTGTCAGCCTTGGGCCTCTCTCTCACTCTCTCATTCTCTCCCCATAATGGAGACAATGACATAATCAATTGCTCAAAGTAATGTGAATTCCTTATCACGCTTCTGTATTGCTTGAAGTATTCAGTATATAGGGTATGTTATGTGAAGAACATGTCTGTTATTTTTGCTAGCACGATTCTAAGGTTTTCTGAATGATTGACAGGGTGTTGCTATGTGGAAACCAAGGTCTTTTAAATGGTTTTAACACATTGCTATGCAGTTTCTAGGGTTGTATGGCATGGGTGGTTGCTATAGCTTGCTGGGTGGTTAAAATTTGTTTGCTGCTGGCTCAAGTTAAAAGAACTCAGGGTTTTAAAGGATTTATGTAAGATTTTAAACATAATTTTTCTCTGTTTGCATTTCACGGACCATCCCAATGGGGGTTTACGAACAGGTTTCCCAAACACTCTCACAGTCTTCATTTGGTCAACAAAGAGATAGTCCCGATCCAATGTTGTATTGTTGAACACTGGATTGCAGTGGATAGCTCTGTTAGTGTGGTTCATAAGTGTGAATAAGTGTGAACGCTGCCATTCGACCTTGGTGTGCACTAAACAAGCGGGCTGAGACCCAATGAGATTTTCTCGATCCACTTCCAAACTCTGGTGCGGTCCAACTGATACATGAACATAACACGGAATAAAGGCATCTAAACAAACCAAAAACAAGATGTGATGTCACAAAACATGACCCTAAAAAGGACAGAGTACCCAAGCTGGTTCTTTTCAGAATAGAAGCTATGTTGCTAGTTACAGTGTGAACACTAAGCGAACCAGGACTAGATGCAGAGCTTTTTTTTTTTTTTTTTTGGTCCTGAACAAAAGAACCAAAACAAATGAACTACAAGTGTAAATACCCTTAAAATCCACAATGATTATTTCATTATAACTGCATTCTCAAATTGTTCTTGGGGATCTTACTGCCTACTTACTAGAGTTCAGACCCATATCTAATCAAACACACATGAACCAGCTAATCGAGGTCTTTTGGTTTGCTTTTAAAGGGTTGGTGTGTTTAATAGAGGGGGGTTGCATGTTAGCAGGAAAGAAGCTGGGCTGAGCACCCTTGATCTAGATCATAAATTGGGTTGGATCATTGAGCTAATGTGTTTGTTGAGAACTCTGAAGACTGAGCAGTGCTCAATCCCAGGGAACTCTAAGGTTGTACAAACCAGACAAGTAAACCACCCCCAGATCAACACCAAGGCCCTGAAGCCTGACAAAAGGCCTAGAGGTAATATAAATCATTAAAAGCAAACAACTAACCGCAAATGGTAAACATGTGGGAGGGCCAGATCAACAGTGATCCAGCGCTCTTGATCCTTAGAGTAAAATCATAAAACACAAAATACAAGTTAAAAAAAAGTCTCAAAGTCAACATGGCTCTTCTTGGGTTGTTTAACTGTGGAAGAAGTAGCTTTATTCTATATCTGTCTGTACATAGTGACAGACTACAATTAATGGTTATAACCTTGAAATGTTCCCTAGTATTGAATCAGAAAGGGATAGTGTTATGTGACACATTCAAATCAGTCTATCCCACAGCAAGACACAAACATCTGTCAACTAGAGATGTTTTTAGTTCACCAAAAATGACAGTTCTGTTCTTATTTACTCACCATCCTGATGATCCAAAGGCGTGTGGCCCTTTTTCTGTTGGACAAAAAAACTGCATATTTGAGGAATATCCTGGTCCCTTTTCGATAATGGAAGCAAATGAGGAAAAAGGCTAAGTTCCAAAATGACAAAAATGCACCGTAATCTATATTCTTGCACTATATCCCAAGTCTTCTTGAACTACATCCCAAGCCATACAACAGGTTTGTGCAATGAAAAGACCAAAATTTAAGTCCTTATTCCATGAAAATTGTAACTTCCAGTCTAGCTCTGCTTGCTGAACTCTCCAATTTCATTTTATTGAATCGATTGATAGAAACGAATGGAACTGATTCAGTGTTGTTGACAGAATGGGTCCTCCCTTGAAATCAGGTCTCCGTTAACAGGTAGTTACCAAATATACACATACTATATTTATTCAAAATATGTATTGATTACTATACAGTGCATGATAAAAACAAAATGTACTTAATGTAATTAATTGCAAGATTGATGTAAATGTGTGTAGGGTGTGATGTATAAACTAAGCTATCTGGCTAATTGAATATTTGTATGCTGTGCTAGTACATACAGTTTTATGCAAAAGTTTGGGCATCCCTGATAATTATCATAATTTCAATTTATAATCTGCTAGACTTTCGAAGCTGCAACTTCATTTGGATATAATTTATACCTTATGGATACTTTAACATTTAAATTCTGAAATAACATTTATTGAATCAACAGAAACAATGCCATGTGAATCACAACAAAAACAGACAGGTGCAAACATTTGGGCACCCAAATGGAATAATCACATCAGTATTTAGTAGAGCCACCTTTTGCTGAAATAACAGCCTGTGGACGCTTCTTATAGCCACTGATAAGTCCCTGAATTCTGACAGCAGGTATTCTGACTATTCTTCCTTGCAAAATGTCTGCCGGTTTGATAGCTGCCGAGTGTGGACAGCCTGCTTCAAGTCAATCCATAGATGTTAGATGATATTCAAGTCTGGGGACTGAGATGGCCATTCTAGAACATTGTATCTGTGCCTGTGCATGAATTCCTTGGTAGATTTGGAGCAATGCTTTAGGTTATTGTCCTGCTGAAACAACCAACCCCGGCGTAACTTCAACCTCTTGACTGATTCTTGAACATTGTTCTTAAGAATCTGCTGATACTGGGTGGAATCCATGCAACTCTCAACTCTGATAAGGTTTCTAGTACCTGTGCCTGCTACACAGCCCCATAGCATGATGGACCCTACACCAAATTGAACGGTGGGGAGCAGGTTCTTCTTTTCCGCCATGTAAAGCGCCTCTGGTGGTGACCAGATAACTCTTAGTTTCATCTGTCCACAGCACATTATTCCAAAATAATTCAGGCTTGTTCAGATGAGCCTTTGCATACCTCAAACGACTCTGCTTGCTGGCAGTACCCAGAAAAGGCTTTTTCTGCGTCACCCTTCCATTGAGCTGTTCCTTGTGCAAAGTGCACTGGATTGTGGAATGATGTACAATGACATTATCAGCAGCGAGAAATGGTTAGAATGGTCACAGACAAAACACAGACCACCTCCAAAGAGTTCCAAGAACATCTCGCTGCTGATAATGTCATTGTACATCATTCCACAACCATTCTAACCATTCTTCGCTGTTGCCTTTCTGATATTTTTTTCAGCCTACCATCTTTCCTTGACAAGAACTGTTCCTGTGGCCTTCCATTTTCTAACTATATTTCTGACTGTGGGGACAGAGACCTTAAACCTTTGTGAAATGTTTTGTATCCTTCTCCTAATTCATATTGACAAATTATCCTAGTTTTTAGTTCATTAGGGAGTTCTTTTGAGGTTCCCATGTTGCTACTTTCCAGTACAGAATCAAGGAGAATCACAACTAGCAATTAGCTACCTTAAATATCATTTCCCATGATGGGTTGCACCTTAGTTTGCAGTGTTAAGGTTCACTGAGCCAATCAAATCAATATTGTGTTGCAATTATTCAGCAATAATAGACTACAGGTATTAAAATCAACACAGTTGAAAGGGTGCCCAAACTTTTGCACTGCCTATTTTTCACATTTGACTTTATTTCATACAACACAGTACTGCTACACTAAGAATTTCTGTCTGAAAAACATCACATTATGCAGCTTTCTCTAGAAACTGAATGGCATATCACTATAATATTTTCTTATAAAGAAAGAGCTAATTATTATGCAGCCTCAGAGGGGTGCCCAAACTGTAAATGGTCATTATAACATAAAGAGGATTAAACCAAAGCAATGATAAGGCCATCTCTGGCCATCTCTGGCCATCAAACAGCATTAGTGATCATCCAGATCGAAAACATGTATAACTGTGTGATTTCAACACATTCTATTGAATTAAAGGGAAATAATCTGATTTTAACCAAACCAACCAGCTACAAGGTCAATCACAAAATTATAAAGTTTGATTTGAAGCAAAAAAAAAAAGTATTGAATATTAGACAAAAAGACTGTACTTAAAGGCTTTAAGAAGAAAATAACTACATTTCCATTAAGAACTATACTATAAAACTTGTTTTAAAGATGTTGATCATATAGATCAGAGGTCTTCAACCCTACTCCTGGGGACGGTGGGTTGAAGACCTCTGACATAGATCATTCTTCATTCAAAGTACATCATTAGTACACAATTAAAGTATTCTTTTTTATGAAATTTGCTTGTTTCAGTTCTCTGATTGGTGTAGGTTTTATTTGTAGAATCATGGGTAATGTAGTTTTTATTATTATTATTATGTTGTTGTTGTTTTTAATTCTAAATAATTAGGTTTAAATGATCAGGAAATCATTAGCCTGTTTTAGACAAATAAGTATTACATGGCCTCTGTTTTATATTTGCCTAAGAGGTTGTAAGTAGATATAAATATATTTTTATTTTTATTTTTTATATACCATTATACTTAATATAACAACCTTGTAGCTCACAGTAGGTCTGTTTTTAAAGGTTTTAAATTACATTAAAAATCAATTCCCCATGGAAAATATGAATGGGATTTTCCAACACCTCTGAACCAGACTGTTGCACTTTGCCCACTGGTGGTTAGGGAATCACAGTATGGTCGATAGATTTCTATGAGCAGTGATATAGATTGGTTCAATCGACACAATTCTAAGAGCATCTCATGTTCCCTACATGAAGAATCATTTATGAGATTCACTCTTGCATTTAAATGCGCTTGTCACTACTGTGCAGTGTGTACGTGACCTTAAAGACAGTCTGTGCATCTAAGATACCTGAACAGCAGAGAACTGCATATAGTGCACAAAGTATAACTGTATTTTAAGCAATCAGGCTTACCACTTTCAGTCAATAAAATAGGGAAGCCAACAACATAGGTATATGTTGATTAAAAGCGTTGCACAATGACACTCTAACGAAAGCATCAACATCAGCACAGTGAACTTGTGAAGACACCTGAGCAAAATTTGCACTTTGCTCATTCACGCTGGGTACAGCCAATTAATCACTGCACACCCAGTCATTATAGAGCCTGTTTTAGACAAATAACTACTACAATTACATGGACTCTGTTTGTCAGAGAGGTTATAAACTTATCATCTGGTTTTGGATCACAGCGATAACAGCATTCTCATTCTCAGCGTATCTAATCTTTGTGTAATAATCTCACTCTATTAATCACATCACTCTCTCTGACACACACACACACACACACACACACACACACACACACACACACACAGACAAACA
>NW_015537959.1:1127244-1129580 GCF_001515605.1 Sinocyclocheilus anshuiensis
GCCCCACACACACACACACACACACACACACACACACACACACACACACACCAAGAGTTCTCAGATGCTGGAAGCATAATTAGTGGCTGATAAGGACACACGCTCACACTCAGAGACAGATTTACAACTTTCCTTAATTAGAATTTAAAAATGAAAGCTCTTACTCAATTAACAGACATGAGCACACACAACACACACACACACACACACACACACACACACACACACACACAGGCAAACAAACAGACAAGCTAAAAGATACACAAGGAGCAGCTGGCAGATAGAGTTCTAAAGTCCAGACAGTCCAGGGTGAAAGAGGACACAGCGCATCATCTTTTCGAATTGAATTTCAATCTTAAAATACCTTTGTGTGCCACTGAGACATCATGCTACTGCTGCCCTTGTTTCTGCTTTCAAATGCTCCCACTTTTCTGATCTATCCATCCACATAAACAGCTGCTCAGAAGGGCATCGGCAATTACAGCAAAGCCAGGCATAATGCTGAAGTGAGTGTTAAGACAATGCAAAGAGATCCCCCAGGCTCAGTTGAGTGCCACTTGACCGTCTTTACATCTTTAATAATAAGCTATATCAAGATGCTTTATAAACATAGAGAGAGGGGAAACAGAGACAGTGATAAATCCACATTTTGCACCATCTGTGCTAAAATGAATGATACCACAAATTGCAAATCTGATTATCATCTTGCGGGAATTGAAAGTTCAAAAGTACAGCTTTTTTTTTTTTTATATATAAATCTTTTGTAACCTTTTAAATATCTTCACTATCACTGATCAGTTTACAGTTTTTCTCGATTGCTTAAACACTATCACCAGGCTTTTGAACTAAAATTTCTAAAGCATAATGCCGTTTATCAAATAGCACACCTATTTCCCTAAACTATAAACACTATTCCCCTTTTTGACACATGAATCAGATTTGTTGAACTGTCACTGCAAAACTCTACACACAAATCCCTTCATTTCTCATTGCCTAGACCATGTTTTAGAAAGCACTAGCATTTAATATTGTTCACTCAAGTCAGCATAGCTTGAGCTCAATTAGCACACAGTTACCCATGTGGAAACACTAAGAGTCAAAATTTATCACACACCAATCAGAACCTTCAATAGATAGATAAAAGAGCCCAAGTCAGTTCATTCAGTTTTGGAACAATGGATCCAGAGAGATGTGATTGAAAAGGTCGAGGACACCAGAGAGGAGGAGGAGGAAGAGGATGAGCAAGAGCAGTAAGGAGTGGAGGAAGAGGTGAAGGAAGAGGAAGAGGAGGAGGAGGAGGATGAGGATGAGGGGCAAGGAGACAAGGAGTCTCAGATGAAATTCGTGCCACTAGTTGACCATGTCCTTGTCCATGGTATGACTATGAGGGAGGCTGGGCAATGAGTTCAGCCAAACTTAAGTTGCTTCACCGTCGCCTCGATCATAAGAACCTTCAGGGAGGAAAACAGGTAGGTGTACCTCAGTGTACTCTACTGTAACTTTTGAGTGCTGTACTCTGTTACAACACATGCATCAAATTGCCTTACATACAGATAGAGTTTCTGTCTGCTTCCATTTTGTAAAAAGGATGTTACAGTTACAGTAATCAGTACTTCTATTTTTGTAGGACACAGAGACGATGGAATGGAAGAAGCCTGACTGACATTTCAACTGATGCCAGGGGTGGATCAGGCATGCAAGAGGATTTCCCCCCCGCTGCCTAGCTAGGGCCAGTATAGCCTGTGATGTTGACGAGATTCTCTGGCCTGACCCAGAACAAAGATGTGATGCTGGGGCAGAATAGTTTTTGTTGTTGTTTGGTGTATTGTACTGTACAATACATTAAGGAATAAAAAATGTGCAAATGTATACACATGTGTTCATTATGTGAAAAGTTCCTTGAGGGGGAGAACCACAAGCAACATAACTTATTACTGGTTTTTGTTTTTGGTTTTTGTAGTATTGTTTTGAATTGATCTCACCAGTGTGTAAGACTATGTTGTAGTGTGTGTGTTTTTGAGGGCTTGTGTGTGATGTCTGAGGCCAAAGTTTGGTCTTTCAGCAAGAGTGAATGGTTTTGAGTGTAGAGTTTGACCTGAAAATAGGATGTTTGGGACGTTATGGATTTGTGTTTACTGTTTTGAGAATGAGGCATAGTTTCAAGAAATGTGTTTAAGCAATCGAGAAAAACTGTAATAAGAAATGTTACTTGAGTGCCAAATTACATTTTAAAATATATTAAAACAGAAAAGTTTTTTTTAAATTACAGTTATATTTCACATTATTGCTGTTTTTCATGTATTTTAGATAACATAGTTTATTTAAAAAAAAAAAAA
>NW_015537959.1:1132457-1133326 GCF_001515605.1 Sinocyclocheilus anshuiensis
CTGCCTGGCTAGGGCCAATATAGCCTGTGATGTGGACTAGATTCTCTGGCCTGACCCAGAACAAAGATGTGATGCTGGGGCAGAATATTTTTTGTTGTTGTTTGGTGTATTGTACTGTACAGTACATTAAGGAATAAAAAATGTGCAAATGTATACACATGTTCATTATGTGAAAAGTTCCTTGCGGGGGAGAACCACAAGCAACATAACTTCTTACTGGTTTTTGTTTTTGGTTTTTGTAGTATTGTTTTGAATTTATCTCACCAGTGTTTAAGCCTATGTTGTAGTGTATGTGTTTTTGAGGGCTTGTGTGTGATGTTTGAGGCCAAAGTTTGGTTTTTCAGCAAGAGTGAATGGTTTTGAGTGTAGAGCTTCATTTTGACCTGAAAATAGGATGTTTGGGGAATTGGGTGAGACGTTATGGATTTGTGTTTACTGTTTTGAGAATATGAGGCATAGTTTCAAGAAATGTGTTTAAGCAATCGAGAAAAACTGTAATATATCCTTGCTGAATAAAAGTATTTATTTATTTATTTTTTTAAATCTTACTGACCCCAAACTTTTGAGTTTTTATAGAGACAAATGTAAAGAACGTGAGAAAAATAGTATGTAGTATTATCAAGACTGCATGTTGTTTGAAAAATTAAATAATTGCTTTGGCACTTTAATCATTTTACTTTATGACAATAGTGAGGAGAAACCCTTCACCTTCCCCAACTGCACCTGTATAGATCTGCTATGGGGTTTTTTATATGCTATTTGTGCAGCAGCAGTATGTCTTAAATACTCACGGCACCATATCGCCATATGCATTGGCAGTAGCAAGTTCCTGTACTTGCTTGCAGCAGCAGCAATAATCTACAACTACA
>NW_015537959.1:1133550-1140427 GCF_001515605.1 Sinocyclocheilus anshuiensis
ATGGCACTGTATCGCCATATGTATTGGCAGTAGCAAGTTCCTGTACTTGCTTGCAGCAGCAGCAATAATCAACAGCAATAACCAACAGCAGTAGCAATTCAACAGCAGCCTAGCAGATCCATTCCGCCAAGACCAAATACATTAACATTGTCATATCCATCACCATGCTAAAATCTTCCAAGAGTTGTCATGATGAAAAGATGGATCTCAAAATCATACAGTCACTGCTGGAAAGGGTTCAAATATGCAAAAGATGCTGGAAAACTATAAACTGTTACATTCAATTCAGTGGAAAATTACACTGAAGCTTCCTCTGTTTGTGTTTCATGAATAACACCCATTACTTTGAAAATTACACGCTTTAAAATGTGTAGTTGTTCATGGATCAATGCAATGAAAAGAGGCCAGTTTGAGCCAGTTTGATGCCTAAAACAAGAGATATGCCAAGCAGTCAGACTGCTGATGGCTTCATTCTGCTGGATATCTAGCATTGTGAGTGATAACTGTGTGTGATGTGTTGGTTATTCTGTGCTAGAGAAAACATTAAAATAGCTGAAGTGAAACATTGCCAAGTGGGTGTTTAAAGAGAAGACTCATGTGAACTTCACAGGAGGCAAAGACTAGAGCCAGAGAGAGATGCCAATGGCTAGGAAAAGCCTAAACAGAGTAAATAGATGCCAAATCTGCCATTTCACAGTTTACAATTTCCACACAAGCAGTTAAATGTTGCCATGCTAGATCTGCCATACAATAGCCTGAATGAAAAATGTAAAAGTTGTAGCTATAATTAATGCACATAGACATATGGTGGAATTTCTCTATTGAAGATGAGATGGCACCCCGTAAACATCACGCATTTTCTTTGTCAAAACACAATTGCGAAGCATTGCTAACTTCAATTGGCACCAATCATCTTTTCGTTCTGTCAGTCAGCCATCTGCTTACATTACCGTTACCATTTATCTCTTCCTCACAGCGATCCTTCCCTCTATCTTGTCTTAATTCATTCTTTCCATCCATCAGATTTGCAGTGTAGAGTATAAATACAAGCTAAATGTCAGTGACAAGCCTTTCCACCTGCACTATGTTTGATTTCACGGCATGCCTGAGGCTTTTTTGTCCAATATTGGATGTGTTATTGCTGTTCTCTTTTGTGGATTATTTACCTGTGGAATTATAAAAGACTAAGTCTGCATGCGCTTGTGTGTTCTATGACACTGATCTGTGACAATTATATTATATTTATATTATTGTATGTATTACATTTTATAGGTATGTTTTAAAATGATGTGTTTTAATAATTTATTGATTTTTCAACCATAACATAAAAATAATTGTTGGCTTATAGCGACCAAAAGTGCATCCATATTTTAAATGCAAATTGTGCTTCCCTATAATACATATAATAATATAAATATATTTATATATAGCTATAAATTAAACATATAGTTTCTATATATAATCGAAATCTTTAAATCAATATATCAATAGTTTTATATTTCTACATAATTTTTTATTTGATTGTCCTTCGCAGTGCTTTATGGGGTTGTGGTTCTTTCCCTCTAAATACAAATTTGTACCTTTTTGTCTTATTTTCAAATAGTTTTTGCTTAAAATCAAAGTTTGTAATTTTGCGATTAAACTCGTAGCTGGTTGATTTGGTTCATATTGGCCATTTATTGACTTTCAACCATAACATTAAAAATACTTACTGTCTTATTATCATAGTGACCAGAATTTTAATTTCACTGCATCTCTAATTTCTCTTGGTTCAGAAATTGGTCTAAAATCCTCAAAAACGTTCTGAATGGCTGTAATTGTGTCATGTCATGCAGCCTCAAAATAGGAGACACATGAGGAGCAAGTACATATACATACATATCCATTCTCCCACATGCCATCCAATAGTGCCTGACTGAGGGTGAACCAGTGAGAGAAGGAAAGTCACCAGTTCAGGTGTTGCTAGGAGACAGTCTATTTATTGGAGCCCTTTGGTCTGTCTCAGTTTAGTTTTGATAAGTGACATGTAATAACATCACACACTGTCAAGAGAGCTGGCCATAAATCACGGTCTGCCTTTCATCTTCCACCCTACTGTGCAAGTGCGCTTTCACAAAAATAGTTCACTTGGACAGTGTGTGTTTGTGTTTCTGAAGTAAACAGGGGCTTTTTAGATACCACTTGGAGGCTTCTTGTATAGGTTTGCTTTATAGATCGATACACACTCCTCATTTTGAATGATCTTAAATTCTTTGTGCATTTTACCATGGATGATGTATGTCTTTAATACTTTGTGAATGTCCCTTATCTTTGCTGATGGCTCAGGCAAAGGACAAATCTCTGGCATCCCTTGTTACATGTAAAAACTCTTACAAACAGACCTTGCAACTCACCTTGCAGCTGTCTGCTTCTGTTTCTTTTTTATGGTGTCTTATAAATCAAATGACGTCAGCGCATTAAAACCACTACAGTGCACTAAAAAGACAATGCTCGTTGTGCTTATGCATTGCGTTTGTTTTCTATATGGCAATTTTTCATTTTTGTGTGTTCTTGTGTGTCTGTGTACACACTCTTTGTGTCTGTTTGTGTGCAGATGGCCTGCCTCAGAAATACCTATAACGTTTTATTTTTCTCTGTCGACCAGCTCTGCAAAAAGCACTTCACATGACATGGCCAACAAGGACGTGGTAAAATACACTATAATATTCTGTTTTTACTAATTATTTAATGTTTTTTTTTGTACTGCAACTGCACAACTTGATACTGAATGTTGAAAATGTTTGCATGAATTGATGTGTTTAATAAGGTTGTTGTTGTATGCTATTGCCGTTTTAGGGGTTTGTTCTAAACGTGTCCTACGTGGACTTGAATGATTCCTCAAATTCTGTGGATATGTGTTTTTTTTTTTTTTTTTGGTGGACGATAAAAAGGGGGACAAAATCCCACAGCTTTACAACGAAGGAGGGACTCGAGCCATATCTAGAGACCAGAAGATCATAGAGATTGTGGTGGGTGCTTTTGACCTGAGCAAGTTTTGCCCAGTGTAAAAATCTAGTCGTTATTGCAATTTTCTGAATGTAGTTCACAATTTGAGAACCAAATCATGTATGCCACATGGAAAGAACACTTTTATGAGGTACATGTAGATCATTGTATAGTTACAAGTAACTTGAGAAACTCATTTGACAAACGTCCACAAATAGGTTACAAAATAAGGCCTGCAAGTAATATTTATTGGATTATAAGATCATATATTTGTCATATATTCTATATTTTCATATCTCTATTTTATCATATATTCTATATTATCATGTATATTTTTTATTTGTTAGCATATAGTCAGTGAAAGCAGGTGCTTAATCATATTTTTGTCAGTCTTTAGAGGTCAAATTAAATGTCTTATTTTCTATACATTTTATAAGGTTTTATTTTTGATTGCGTAAGATCAGTAAGACCAGTAAACATTAAATTAATATTAAAATTACGTCGATAAAATGTACAAAAAAATAATAAAAAGAAAAGAAAACTATGTTGGAATGGCTAACCGGCCTCCTAATTTAATTTAAATGAAGCTGTCGCCTAGTAGGGACCAGCTGGTTTGGGACCAAATGTAGTTTGAAGTTTCCCATGAATATACATATACATGTATGTAAAATATATATTTAAATAAAAAAGCTGAAGCATTCAACCCTGTTACCAAATGTATTGCCCTCCTCCCACACACATGCATACATTCATATATTTTTTTATAATATAATATACTTTTTTATAATAAAAAAAAGTTTGAGTGATGTTAATACTTGGTTCTGACAATTTTATGGACGTTTAAAACTTTAAAGCTAAATATTACAGTTTTGTTTCTTATTCCATAATTAAATACAGTTTGTCACTACAGTGAATTGAATATCATTCTGACAGACATTTGATAGGAATTAAATCAGCTATAATACCTGCTAGCATCAGATAATATTTTGTCTAATACATCTAATATGTTCCATAACAAAAAACAACATCCACATACAAAAAATCATGTCAAACCAAGGTAGAGTATTCATGGCTTTTTGTGTGTGTGTGTGATTGCATTACATCAGCCAGATAAAGTTTCCAACTGAACTCTTCTGTTTTCCTCTGGTGTATTGTCCAGAGTACAAATGAGACGGACCAGATTTAAAATTCAGGTGGGCATAGATGCATAAGTTGTTTGGCTGAGTATTCATGTTTACCAGTCAGATGGTAGCGGTGCTGAGCCGGGTGATTGAGTTTGATCGGATCTCATGGTGTGGACTGACACGCCCTGGCATCTGTCTCTCTCTTTCCCTCTCCCCATCAGTCATCTCCAGAATCTCTCTCCATCTCAGTCCATGCCGCACCTGTCAGGCAGAGATACTGCTCAGTTATGATATTACCATAGTGACAGAGGGAAAGGGAAGAGGTAGCCAGTGTCATGCACAGATCGCACTCTCACAGGAGTGCACTTTCTATTTGTATAAAGATAACAGGTGGCAACTTGCTAAACTATCCTCAGCTTCAGCGTAATGGTGGGATATGTTTCATATGCTCTGATATTGAGAGTGGAAAAGAAAAGATCTCTGATCTTTTTTTATCTCAGATGTGTACATGTGTATTCATAACACATATGGATAGTTAATAGGAATAAACAATATATTGTTTTTTGACGAGAAGAGGCTTAGTCAACTAAAATTTTATTAGTGGGTTAGTCTCAGAAAAAAAAATTGTTAGTGTCTGTGATGGACAGCTCGTTAACAGCTGGTCCTTGAGGTAATTACGGTATATCGGGCAGGAAATCCTAACATTTGCCTATTATTCATCGACCTCAAATATGACTTATCATTTGAAATTGAAACAACTTTACATGGCCGCTCGCACTATCGTTTAACCTAGATAAATGTACGCTAATAGATGCATAACCAAGTGTTTGTGCAGAGTGTGGAAGCTTTAGCATGCTACTACTGCATGACATGGAGACACCAGTGAGATCACACACATTGTTTTCCTGATAACAGTGGAAACAACTTAAAATACACCTTAATTTTTTCTCATTCAGATAAGAGTAATACATCATTTGAAACTGTGAATAGCCCTAGTGAATTAAAGAAAAAAATAGTCAAATGTGGGGAAAAATTTTAAAGCATCTAAAATAGTTTATGCAACTACTCAAATGCAGCTCAATCTCTTGTCAATTTGTGGTCAGACTGTGTCCTACAGGCACAAGACATGTTATTTAGTTTGAGATTACTGCTTGCACACCTGATTTAGGCACTTATTAAGCTCTTCTTTGGCTCAATTAGATTTAGTTGGCTTGGAAAATAAAACCTGTCCATGGGTCCGCAGACTCGCTCTGAGAAACAAGCCAATTGTTTGTAATCACTGTTCAGAATGTTTCCCCGGGGATGTTTTTGATGATCTGTAGAGTTTAACCTGACACAGAGGGAGCTGTTTTGCACTACCATGTTTATTGTAATCCAGCAAAGAGGGAAACGAAGAGTAATGAAGAGTAGTTTGGCTTAAGTAAGATTGCTGTAAAGACTCCAGATGTGTCAAAACCTTGACAGACTTTTGACATGACAATCTAATAAGATAAACACAAAGTATAACACACCTAAAATAATGTGGGCATGTTAAAATGGCCAGTCTTAACAGTTTATGTGATTTGACACAATTTTTATATAACGTCCCAATGGAAAACTAGTATTCGAATAGACTTGTTCGGCATTGCTGGGAATGCCCAGAAAAACGTCATAACCGTTTATGCCGTATGAAACAAACCATTCGAATTAATGCGCGGAGACCTTGTTAGGAGCTTGATCTTTACTTTTTGTGATCATTTCGATTGATTTTTGCAATGTGCAATGCCGGAAAGTTGCTGTGTGGCGTTCTGTACCTCTAATAAGTTAAAAAACCTGATCTGACGATGTATATGACTGATATACTGCAATGATCTGTCGTTAGTCCCGTCCCCCTGCACCGCAACCCAGTTTTGATGGGGCTTACAGTAACCCTCCTTAGCATCGCAATCAAATAAATCTCACCCCCTGATATTCTGTGATGTCATAATCTAATAAAACATTTATTTCATATTATTATACACAATCCCTTATGAAAATTAGCAATGGTATTACTATAGTAAAAGTATAATAGGCTAACCATGTTTTTTTTTGGCGTTTTTATTACCAATTGTAGCCTATAACCACAGTTTTACTACAAATACCATGGTTAAACTACATGGTTAGTGTAGTAAAACATGTTGTTTTTACCATGGTTTAACTATAGTAACCAATAACCATGTTTTTTGGTATTTTATATACATATTTTCATGTTATCTTTATTTTAAGGCATGTATTTGTGAAAATGATTAGGCAGCCGCAGCACACACCACATAGAATAACGCAGGAGCAGGGTTGGGCACCCCTGCTATAGGGCTTAAGACTATAAAGTAATTTATAAAACGGTTAGTTCCAGTCCTCGATTCTGATTGGTCAGCAGCTGTTTTTTTTTTTCACGATAAAGCACGACTATGACCGCTTCACCCAATGGTTCTGTGTATCACTGCGCAACACCCTTAGCAACATAAACAAATAATTATATAGTGTCAAAACTGTTCCATGTATAATGTATTTCGGCAAAATTAACTGTTATTTATTTAATGAACTATGAGTGACAACTGCTGGCGTTGTGCTGCATCATTTATCTTTAGTTTTGAGACCACTTCCTTCCCCCGTCAACGAAACTGTTCTCATATGGGAGATATGTTGATGTGTGCGCGTGTCTGTGTGAAAGCCCCCAGTTTCCAAAGTGAGGAGGGAATATTACTGTATTTATTAGTTTTCTGTTTCAGGTATGAATCTGAATGTCCATC
>NW_015537959.1:1140460-1146627 GCF_001515605.1 Sinocyclocheilus anshuiensis
GTCGGGAAACGACACCTCTGGCCATTCCGTTGGGTCGTTTGTCCAGTCACAGATACCGTACGGACAGTCCGACCCAATACGGCTAAGTTTTTATGTGTATGTTGCTCTGTCGAGCGGCAAAAATAATTTTATGTAGGCCATTCTGAGTCAACACCATGCTTTTCCAATAATTGCCCCCACGCCGACTCCGCCCACACAGCTATGTCAATGCTGTTGTTAGAAAGACCGCCACCTTGAGGCAGAACATGGCAAACGCATCCCATAATAAACCATTTGCCCAGGCGAGAAGCCAAATGTTTCTCGTGAACAGTGTTGGGGGTAACTCATTACAAGTAATGCGAGTTACGTAATCAGATTACTTTTTTCAAGTAACTAGTAAAGTAACGCATTAGGAGATATGTTGATGTGTGCGCGTGTCTGTGTGAAAGCCCCCAGTTTCCAAAGTGAGGAGGGAATATTACTGTATTTATTAGTTTTCTGTTTCAGGTATGATTCTGAATGTCCATCAGTTTACACTGTAATGACGCTTGCAAACTTGCGCTGTGCCGTGAATCGGTCTGTTTTAAACTAAAAGATGGAAAACAGACATTTTCTCATTCTGAGAGATAAGCAGATGTATGTGTGTGAGAAAATATGATATTTGGTGTTAAAAAAAAAATATATAGCGGATGAGAAGAGTTCCTATTCTCTGTTTTTATTTGAGCTCCAAAAGATGAGGATGAGGCATATTACATCGGAACATTGTCTTGCCGTTTACTGTTGCTGTCAGGAACTATTTTTTAGTTTTAACGAATTTGCTTCAAAAAAGTAACATATCAATACATACATTTTTGGTTTTAATATTTTTTATTGAGTGGCAACCGTTTTATAAAAGCAATAAGGTATGAGAGGTGGTGCTGTATTGTGAACAAGTCATGGCTGAAGGGGTTGCAGGCACTCTGCTTTGTGACATGCCTAACAACGCCCTTCAGCCATGACTTATTCACAGTACAGCACGGCCTCTCGTACCTTATTGCTTACATATCATATAGTATGCCCAATCCTACATCAATATTTGGCGGTTTGTTGATTTCTTTATTTATTGATATTGGCTGATATAGGATCTTTTATCGCACATGCTCATTTGTCCTGCTTTTATATTTAGATTACTTTGACATCATCTAATGCTCACTTAAAGAAAAAAAGGCATTTGTAGCCTGCATTCGTGTTGGTCCTCCATACGCATTTGATGCGGACAGGACAGTTATGCATTCACTGGACATGCATGAGTGACAAACTTTAACTCCTTGATTTCAAAGTATGCTGTAATATATACAGGTCGCCGCTTATGTCATATTCATGTCATATTCATTGTGTACCGTATGTGAAATTAAATTGGCCTTACCGGGTCTTTATTTGAGAACTAACACTAAATTGGTATTTTACTGTAAAATACAATGTAAAATATTTTCAGACTTTAACAAAATGTAACTCTGCACTGTATGTATTTATTTATTTATTTTATTATATTTGGTCTCTGTTGTATCTCTTTGAGACCATCATCTCTCCCAAGCTTTAAATGGTACATTACTGCACTAGTCTTATCTAATCATAGCCTTATTCATTTTAGAAGGGTTTAGATAGGATAATTTTCCACCATTGAATTAAACACTTGCTTTGAGTGAAATATTAAAAATTGAGCAAAATCTGAAAGCTGCTTCAGTCTGAATCTGAGCAGTGGTTTGTTCTCCTCTTTTTTTTTTCTACTTTCTGTCCTGTCAGAAGACTTTAGTTTTCTTTTAACACCTTGTCTCGTCTCGTCTCAACCTGACTGTGTGAGCTTTGGTCAGAATGTGCTCTGGATACTCCAGTTCTGGCTTCATTATTGACTCTGTAAGAAGGTTCTGGGTGGTCGTAATTTGAATCAGAATGGTGGTCTAATCTCTTCCTTTTACTTTCTCTACTTTCTGACCTGCCAGAAGTCTTTATTTTTCTTTTCACACCCTGTCTCATCTCAACCTGGCTGCCTGAACTTTGTTCAGAGGGAGCTCTCAGTCCTTCAGCTCTGACCTCACTGTTGTTGACCAGCTGAGACCGTTCATCCTGTTCATCATCTTTGTTGGACAATTTCATTGGTGTCTTCCCACATGCTTCTGGTGGGGTACTAATATACATATGAGAAAACTCTGAGATGAGGGAATCGATTAAAGAATCAGACTGGTGGTCTGAACTCCTCCTTTTGCTTTGAGTGTCTGGGAGCTCAGAAATCTCTATTTTTCTTTTTACCCCGTCTCAACTCATCCTGGCAAATCTGGTCAGCAGATGTTCTGGCCTTACTGTTGTCTTTGTGAGAAGGTTCAGGCTGTTCATCATCTCTGGATGTCTCTCCAAGTGATGCTGGAGAAGAAAAGCCTGAGCTGAGGGAATCACTAGAAGAATCAGTATTGGAATCAGAATCAGACCTCTTTCTTTCGGTCTCATCTTATCCTGACTGCCTGAGCTTGGGTCAGAAGGTGATCTGGATCCTCCAGGTCGGTCCTCACTATTGGTGACCAGATCACAAGGTCCAGGCTGTTCATCATCCATGCTGGACCCATTCATAGGTGATCCTCTCGCTCTGGCCTCACTGTTGCTGACCAGGTGAGAAGGTTCAGGCTGTTCATCATTTGTGCTGGACTCACTCACAGATGTCTCAGATGGGCTATTATTATACATGGTATAAAATGCAATGTCTCTGGCCTCACCTGATGCATGCAAAGTGATGGACCAGTAATCTGCATTCCAGGCCAGCATGGAGAGCAATGGATTGTGGTCAGGACCAGGAGTCAGGGGATACCGAGCAAGTTCTCGGAGAGATCTTTGAAGATAACTCTATATAAATACTTGGGTTGCGACTTGGTATACGTATTTCTGGAAGGTCTCTCCGGACACTCATGTGTAAGCGATGCAAACAAAACTAAAACATCATTGACTTCATCGAAATGATTAAAGACTACAAGGTTGTTGTTGGCTATCTGAACACTAATCTACTGGTACTGGTTATTTATTGGTATACTACAAACTGAGATTTTATCAGTTGGAGTCACTTAGTACTGATGTCCTGTCTCAACTCCTGCTATTATGAGCCTCTGAGGTGCACCTTCTCTATTTATAGCTTCTGCTTGGAATCCTGGCTGTCATCGGTGTGATCATTTCAATAATCTTCATTAAAAAAAAAAAAAATAATTCTGTACAGTTGTGAATGTTCTAAGAATGTGAAGGTATAAGTGTGAAGATTATGCCAAACTGTTTCTGGTATTAAATATATTATCTTTTCATATTTTACATTATTAACTGAAAATGAACATGAATTTCATAATGTCGTATTTGGTTTGTCCTTTTTTTGCAGCATGGTTTTTCAGGTGCAGTGGATTTATTTAGTTTGTAGTAAGAAATAATACTATGTAGTCAAAAAAAACTGAACAAGCAAATTTAAAAATAAAAGACTGCATAGTCTTCACTATATAAATTAAAAATAAACTGATTCTTATTAAAGATACAAAAGTTATTTAGTTAAGAGCAGTGAGTGATTTTTTGTATTCTTAGTCATTTGTTGTTTGATTATCATTAATGACAAACAGCAGCAGGTTTATTAGAATGCTGTCACTTTAAGACTGAATGCATATACTGATAAAACGACACATCTGGGGTGTATTCCAGAAAGGAGGTTCAACAAACTCTGAGTTAAAACTTGAACTCTGAGTTGACTTACCCTGAGATGGGAAACTCTGTAGTTTTCGGTTTCTGAACAGCTGATCAGAGTTAGTTCAATCCACTCTGAGTATGTTGACTCTGAGTTTAGCGCGTGCACCATGACTATGAAAAGCCATGATCAATGGAGCTCCGAAATTACGATGGCAACAGCTCCTGCCAAAAAGACTTCCGCATACTACAGAATACGTAACTTTAATTCTAAACCAATGTTATCAGAGGTGAAAACTGGCAGAAAGGTACTTTATTTAACTAATATTCATTTTCATGGTATCCCACGGGAAAAAAAAAAAAAAAAAAAAAAAAAAAAAAAAAAAAAAGGGAAAAAAGAAAAAAATGTGGCAGCAGAAAAAAAATTAAACATAAAAACATAATTCAATCAGGTAAAGCTTCAAACGTAAAATGGGTGTAGGCTAACATTACATGACTTTACAAATAATTGACATTCAATAAATATAATTCAGTGTACTGTATATCTATTTCAATGTGCAGCAGCTTTTCCCACATAGTCTAATGCTTTTTCACATAATTAAATGTTCTCTAATCCAACATGCTACATTTCTTAATTAATTAGGGTAATTAATTCACATTTGCCTTCTATTCAGAAGCCAACAGCAAGAAGGCAGAGACTCATAAAATGGGGGGAGAACCTGCACCAGCACCACTGACAGATGAAGAGGAGATTGCCACAATACCAATATTAAAATCCAACAGGGAAAATAATAATTTGTTGCTTTTGCATTTGTGGAACATAAAGATGACCAAATAAATAGTGAATAATTTGTTTTTATTTAACAGCTGTGGTGTGGTGGTGGTTACGGCATAGATATCTCGCACTACCCTTCCATCTGGCATCCTTCCATTCCATACAGTAATCAGCTTCATTTTTGGAAGGTACGATGGTGAGAATATGTGTGTAATCAACGCATCCAACCACACTGGAAATCCTAAAGGAAATTGTAATTATTAGGTTACTTAGAGGTCGCGACAAGATGTTATCAAGTGAACGCCATTTAAAAATGGTACCGTTCAAATAAATATGCATGTGGATATGGCAAAATAAATAAATTAGATCAAATTAAATTAAATCCTCTCCTGATGTAAATGTAACTCCCTGCGAATTAATGCAGCCTCCTCATCTACAGGATCCCTTATAAAAAGACATGCCATTTTTGTCACATTTACCATGTCTGCATGATGAAAATGAAAGTGGTCCGGTGAGAAAAATGATCTTGTTTCCATTTTCATTAAGATGATTTTTCTTACCCCGCTGGCAATTAATTTGACTTGTTTACCCCAGGAAACAAGACTAAATATCGTGTATATTTTTTCTTATATAGAAAATGCATCATGATTTAAGAATTTTTATATATTTGTACTTGAAATAAGGCAAAAATATCTGCAATAAAAGCAATTTTTGCAGCGTGAATGAATGAGGTATTTAAACATCGCTTACACTTTAAAAAGGGGGAGGAGACCGAAAGAAACTGTGGGTTTACTGAAGAAAACCTGTTCCCGACCAGGTTAGGTTCACAGAGTAAGTTACTATGGTAACTTACCATAGTAAGATCTTACCATAGTAAAAAGTTACTATGGTAACTTACTGAGAGGTTTAGTTTTGTCTTTTATTGGAACCGAAAACACTGAGTTTCCCTTTCCTGGGGTTAACAAACTCTGAGTTTCCAACAAAACGTCTCCAGGTTACGTATGTAAGAACCATACTCGGCCCGGCCAGAACGGGGCTACTAGCAGTAGACGGACCCCGTCCCAGCGCACTCTCTCCAGAACTCCCGGGAGCAGAGCGATCAGGGGAAAGGCGTACAGACGAAGCCTCGGCCAAGTCTGTACCATAGCATCCAGCCCCAGTGGAGCCGGAGGAGTCAGAGAGAACCAGAGGGGACAGTACGATGTCATCTGAGTCGCAAACAGGTCCACCTGAGCCTGGCCAAACATTCTCCATATCTGCTTCACCACCTCGGGGTGAAGCCTCCATTCCCCGGGCCTCGGCCCCTGCCTCGACAGGATGTCTGCTCCCATATTCAGATGCCCAGGAATATGTACTGCTCTCAATGAAAGGATTTTTGCCTGGGACCACACAAGGATCTGGTGTACCAGCTTGTATAAGGGGCGCGAACGCAGACCTCCCTGGTCGTTGATATAAGAGACCACCGCTGTGTTGTCGGTGCGCACCAACACATGACGATCTCTCAGGTACGGGAGGAAGTGCTCCAAAGCTTGAAACACAGCCAGCATCTCCTGACAGTTGATGTGCCACGTGAGATGGCGACCGCTCCACAGACCGCGGGCAAGGTGGCCACTCATGACCGCAACCCAACCGGTGAGGGACGCATCCGTCGCTAGCGTTACGCGGCGATAAGGAGCTCCCAGCACCGGGCCCTGAGACAAGAACCAAGGTTTCCTCCACATGTCCAAGGCAT
>NW_015537959.1:1146934-1177584 GCF_001515605.1 Sinocyclocheilus anshuiensis
GAACCACCGTCTGCTCTGATTGAGCTAGAATCAACCAATCGTCGATATAATTTAGTATGCGGATGCCCTGTAGTCGCAGTGGAGCTAGAGCAGCATCCACACACTCCGTGAAAGTACGTGGTGAGAGTGCTAGGCCGAAAGGAAGAACTCGATATTGGTAAGCTTCGCCCCTGAAAGCAAACCTGAGGAACTTCCTGTGAGTCGGAAGGATGGAGACATGGAAGCAAGCATCTTTTAGATCTATCATAACAAACCAGTCCTCGGACCTGATCTGAGACACGACCTGCTTGATAGTGAGCATCTTGAACTTCAGTCGCATGACTGAGCGGTTTAACTAAAATGGGACGCAACCCTCCATCCTTCTTTGGAACGATGAAATACCGGCTGTAGAACCCGGACTCTCTGTCGTGAGGAGGGACCACCTCGATGGCCTCCTTCCTCAAGAGAGTGTCTACGTGTGGGAAAGACCCCGTTGAATGGCGGCGGCGGAGCGCCAAACAGAATGCGATAGCCTTTTTCTACAGTCTGCAGGACCCAACGAGACACATTTGTCAGTAGTTTCCATGCTGCTAAATAGTCTACTAAGGGAACCAGTCTCTCGAGACTGGTCTCTGATGTACTTGGAGCTGCTAGCTCGGTGCCCTGAAGTGGAGGACCGGCAGGAGACAATCGAACTAACTGCTCTAGAGACCTAGTCTAGACTGCTTCCGCCCAGCAGCCCCCAGAGCTAGAGAACGGCGAGGGAGAAACCGCTGGAACGCCGCCGCCTGTTTACGAGCCTCCTGGTATCTGTCGACGACGGAGTTGACGGCGTCACCGAACAGACCAGAAGGCGCAAGCGGGGCGTCCATGAGCTTTAATGGACTCTCATCTCTCCCAAGCTTTAAATGGTAAATTATTGCACTAGTCTTATCTAATCATAGCCTTATTCATTTTAGAAGTTGTGGCATCATTAGAGGGCATGTGATAGAGCAGTGTTTCTCAACCCTGGTCCTGGGCTCCCCCCAACACAGCACATTTTGTATGACCCCCTTATCTGACACACCCATTTCAGGTCCTGGAGTTTCTTTTAATGAGCTAATGAGTTGAATCAGGTGTGTTTGATTAAGGAGACACACAAAATGTGCAGTGCTGGGGGCACCCAGGACCAGGGTTGAGAAACACTGTGCTACAGGGAAGATACGTTGCTCTAAGATGGCTGGAACAAGATTGGGTCTTGTCAAGAACTATCACTCCCAGGCACCTTACGAGGAAGCTAGGGGACAAGATGGCTGCCTGTAAAGGACTACAAAGAGAGAGAGAGGGCAGCTGCAACTCTAATGAGACTGGCAGCATGGTCTGAGAGGAGGAAAAAAGAGGTGTTGGTGTGGCAGAAAGAGACACATACCGCTGGTGTTGGGAGAAGTAAAGAAGGTTAAATTATTTTGGTTGTGGGCTGAAGAGATTTAAGTTGTAAACCTGAGACCATCTGTTTGATTATTAAACAACACCTGCATGCTGAGGAAACAGTTGAAGCGGTGTTTATTGAAAAACTGCACAAGTTAAAGACCCGCAACCTCTCATGCTGCCACATATGGTGGAGAATGCAGCGGGCAACTGGATGACTACTGATGCTCCAAAGCGTCGTGGAGGAACTCACATGCCTGTTTTCTAAGCAAAGCGCACAGTCGTTTGATTGTTAAATGGATGAATTGCTGAAGATAATGACAGAGAATAGTAAGATGCAGCAGCAAATCCAAGCTGCTGTACTGGAGGAGAAAAGGAGGGCCAATAACCTTAAAGTAAGAGAAATGGAACTGAATAAGGTCCAAGATGTTAGAAGGATACGGGCTAGTGACTTTATTCCTAAAATGGGGGAGAAAGATGATGTTGAAGCTTACTTGCATGCATTTGAGACCACTGCTTCCAGAGAAAAATGGCCAAAAGATCAATGGGCCAAAATATTGGCACACTTTTTGTCTGGGGAGTCACAGAAAGCCTTCCTAGACCTAGATCCTACACTGGCCAATAGTTATGACTCACTAAAGAAAGAAATATTAAGTCAAAGTGGCCTTACAGAATTCGGAAGGGCCAAAAGGTTCCATGCATGGAGCTTCAAGAAAGAACAGCCCCCATGTACACAGATGCACAAGTTAATGTGTCTGGATAAGAAATGGCTAGAGCCTGATAGGCACTCAGCAAAAGAGGATGTTGTGTTCCAGTCCAATCCTGAAATCCCAAGACTTAAAAATAATTCTTGGTACAGACTGATGCCTCTCAGGTGGGTCTAGGTCAGGGATGTCAAACTCAGTTCCTGGAGGGCCACAGCCCTGCAGAATTTAGCTTCGACCCTAATTAAACGCACCTGATCCAGCTAATCAAGTCCCTTCAGGCTTATTTGAAATCTACATGCAATGTGTGGTTAGAGTAGGGTTGGAACTAAACTCTGCAGGGCTGCGGCCCTCCAGGAATTGAGTTTGACACCCCTGGTCTAGGTGCAGTCCTTTCTCAAACACATAGGAGTACAGGTGAGGAACATCCTCACAGTAGGAAACTGGCCAAGCATGAAAAAAATCACCTTACCTCTCTTGCAAGGATGTTCTCTTCACAGATGCCAGCCAACCAAGAGCCTCAGAGCAGAGAAAGGGGGTATGTGTCATCATTAGAGGGCATGTGCTAGAGGGAAGATACGTTGCTCTAAGATGGCTGGAACAAGATTGCATCTTGTCAAGAACTACCACTCACAGGTCACCTTGCGAGGAAGCTAGGGGGCAAGATAGCTGCCTGTAAAGGACTACAAAGCCCAGGCTTCCTTAGAGTGAGAGGCCAGCTGAGGAGTCAGCTGAAGCAGTGTTTATTGAAAAACTGCACATGTTAAAGACCCGCAACCTTTCATGCTGCCACAAAGGGTTTAGATAGGAGAATTCTCCACCGAGAATTCAATTAAGCGAGCACATCATGACCTATGCTTGCTTTGAGTGAAACATACAAAATTGAGCAAAATCTGAAAACTGCTTCAGTCTGAATCAGAGCGGTGGTTTGTTCTCCTCCTTTTTTGTTCTATACTTTCTGACCTGTCAGAAGACTTTAGTTTTCTTTCAACAACCCGTCTCATTTCAACCTGACTGTCTGAGCTTTGGTCAGAAGGAGGAGCCAGATGGAGCCAGAGGGATGGAGGGATGAGGCGAAGCCGGAGGAGTGGAATCCTGTAGTGATGTAGGGTTGATGACTGACCAGGGCTGAGTTGGAGAGACGAGGGAGCCTGGTGGACCTAGTGGGACGATGGACCATGGTGGAGACAAAGGAGCTTGATGGGAACTGATGGGTCGAAGGGCTGAGGTGGAATCTAGGACTCTGAGGTCAGAGGCACAGACAGAGGATCCTCACCTCAAGGCAGAGCTGGAGACTGGAAGGCCGAGGTGAGACAATGCTCCAGGATGGGCGCTGACTGAGGGTGAGCTGAGGGGCTGGCTGTAACCAGCGGAGACAGGGGCGAAGAACTGACAGATATGTGGAGAGGAGGCGGGAGAAAGAGGCTGGGAGGGAACACAGGAAGCTTAGGAGTTTCAGCGCTGGACGGAACCAGTGCAATGACAGACGATTGAGGCCAATACAGGGAATTACCCACTTCAAAAATATCCAAAATATTTAGAGAGTCCATTTGCAGCTCACCCTAAGTGGCGGGAGTGCGGGAGGGGCTTTCCATTCCCTCGTACTTCGAAAACACTCCCTCGGGCACGTGGAGTGTTGCCGGCTCATGCACCTGGTCAGATGCGTCAATAGGCTCAGGCTCCGGGGCAATGGCAGGCTCAGTTGCTTCTTCTTGAAATTTCAACTCGAGGAGGAAATTTGCATGTATCTGTATATACTTTGAGAAATCTGAATATACTTTGCATCAACAATAAGATGTATACTTAATTTGGCCTTTATGCATCTTAGTCCGTTATGCCACATTAATTGTTTTGCAGTATTGAAGGAAAAGTGACACTTTGTGTATTCCGTTCATATTCTGGCCATCTGCTTGTACAGAACATTCTATTAATAAACAGTAAATCGAATTTGGTCTTTTAATATCACTGCTCCACTTCGCGTCGGGGTCCTGATCACCATGTCTGGGGTTATTTTGATAACAACTGGCTGGATGTACATTATCCTGCTTATTACACGGCTTTATTGCATAAGTAAATAATTAGACAAGAAATATTGATTTAAGTTGAAATATTTGAATGCAAAGCTTCTGTGAAGAAAGCAGTTGTTAGTGAGTCGCAAGTTCAAACTAGATGGACATTTAAGTCAGTGATACAGTATAGTCATAACACTTATTATATGGCATTTCACAACATAAATAATTATGTTGATAAAATATATTTATTTAAGATGAAACTGTTTTAAAATCTTACCAGTTTGTTAGTTATCTTATAATCCATTACAGTGTACAAAACAGTTGTCACAAAATTGCTGCTGCTGTGTTTGTATGAAACAAGAAAGAGCGAGTCTACCATACCAGGATGACATAATGAAGTAATTGTACACATAATATTGATTTGAGTTTTAATATTTTTATTAGCTAAGCAAACACAAAGCTTCCATGAAGGAAAACTTCCTAGCAAGCGTATAGCACTGACTTCAGTTACCCGGATGAGTCTGTGTTATCAGCTTTTACCGGTGGTTATCAAGGAATCTTGCGACTGATCAGTCAGAATCAATAGAGCCATATAATAAGCCATATTAAGTGCTTATGGTTTTCTACAAGAGGAAAACGCTTAACGAGAGACTGCGCATTGTGTTCATATTCTGCTGTTCTGTGGCCATGCCACGGATTTGCTGGTCTTGTCTTTTTCTCCTACAGGTGACTTGCAGGACTCTGTGTGTTATAGTGCTACATTACGTTTAATCGTTTAACCACCCCAGCGTCTTGTCTCCATTGGCAACGCACACGTTTTGTGTCGATTGCAAGTGATGCCGCAGGTAGTGGAGAGTGCAGGTGATTGCAAGTGACATTGGGGCAGTTGTGGCCAAATGGTTAGAGAGTCAGACTTGTAACCTGAAGGTACCGGCAGGAAGTCTCAGTACAGGCAGGAATTGTAAGTGGGAGGAGTTCCACCTTTAACACCCATGACTGAGATGCCCTTGAGCAAGGCACCGAAACCCCAACTGCTCCCTGGGCACCGCAGCAAAAATGGCTGCCCACTGCTCCGGGTGTGTGTGTGCTCAATTCTGAGTACGGGTTACCACACTTGGCCACATGTCATGACACTTTCACTTTCATTGTAATTTTGGATCTTTTTTCCTGTCTTCGCCACCTGACTACTGTTGTAAAATGTTAAGAGAAAATGTTAATAAAGTACATTGAAATATTGTAAGTGACATCACTTGTGGAAGTGCAGTTGTCTGAGAGTTCATGTCTGAGAGTGCATGTGCATGTCAGACCCTTCTCCAATAATAAAACAAGTCTTTATGAATGACACATTGATTCATCATATTATTTTTTATTATTTAATTTTAATTATTATATTTTTAAATAGACTGAAGCAATGAACAATTTGTCAGAACCTCTAGTAAATTACATGTTATTTTGTTTAGTCTTATGTTTTTTTTTTTTCTTCAGAGTAACGGGAGAATCACAATCGTGATTCTCAGTTTAATCAGAATCATGGAGCTCTGATTTAAAGCTCTGATTGGAGATTTGAACTTGACATCTGGCAACATCTGGCAACCCAATGAAAGCTTGTGGAGGCTTGTTCCCATTGCAAGATAACAGAAAGGTCAAAAGGGGAAAAACTGTTAGGATAAATAACCTGCAGGCTACTATTGCAAATGATTATGCTTAATTAATCGAGAGAAGCAGAAGTAGATTAATAACGATCTGACCACCTGTACACACACATGATCACAAACTTATTTGATTAGTGACTCAGAATCTGAAATATATAATATATATATTATTAAATTTATACCATAACATTTATTTGATTTTAATGTTCGAGAATTCAAAAACTTTGTTTACTTCCAGTTTTAAATTTGATTTTGAAAACCAGATTTTTGATGTGGACCCCACCGTACTGCATGTAACTCTAATGCATTCTTGTGGTTGAAAGCAGAATCAATTGAAATTGTATATTTTATAAAGCAGTTTATTTCCCCGACTCTCAAGCTTGAGCTGCTGACATTGATATAGCACCCTAATGCCTGCAGAACCTGGCAGACAGCAAGACTGCAGTTTTCATTGATTTTCATCTAGTTAATCTCCAACATGATATTTAAATAGTTAGGAAAGAGCCACACAAGACGAATCATATCGACTGATTCCTAGCTCGAAACACCAAACCGAAAAGTAACCTTTAAAGTTTGAGTTGGAGTATTAAAGTATGATTGTCTTTCTTTGCTGTTGTTTCCAGTTCGTTGGGAGTGCTGGCTCAGATATTTACATGTAAATTTGATGGCTGCCTCCATTTTCAATCTAACACAGAGGGGTCTACAGAGGCATAACCACACTGCAAAGAGTGGAAATGAGTTTTTAGAAGGATAAGAAATAAGAAAATGGAATAGATAATGTGCGTGCTGTGGCGGTGTGGCTGTAGTGTCACAGTTCATGACACCTTTTACATTAAAGTGGGTGAGCCGAGTTGTATAACTCTGCTTTTGAGCTAGGGATGTGGCAATATTAAAATTCTGATGCAACCGATAATTATTTTCATATTATGGCAAACAAACCACTAAAAGCTGTAATAAATCATTTTAGAAGTGACATTATAATGACCAGTATGACATATGGATGTTGAGATTTGTTAAAGATTACATTTAACAGTGGTATTAAATTATTAGCTTTTTTCAGAGATGAACTTTAAGTGAGATGATGGCAAAGGTATTGCAAATGTAAAAAGAAAGCAGGAGACGAAGTGATTATAAAAATTAGCAGGGTTTAAACAATAATTTCACTTTTGTACTTTATCCCTACTTTAGTCTGACCTTTGTCTGAACTGGACTTCTTGTGACCAGCACAAATCCAACAAGTGTTATTATACCAAAGCAAAAGCAATGTCAAAAAAAAAAAATCCTGCTTCTCAACATCATCCTGTGGCATTAAAAACCTTGAAATGGAGACATTCTCTTATCTCTTACTTTTGAAGACAAATGTCAATCATAAAATACTACAAGAAAAAAGTACTAGACAGAGCAAGGAGCAAGCATAAGTAAAATTATAAGTCGTGTAAAATCAAAAAATCTAATAAAATGATAAACGTATAAATTATAAAAAAACAATAAAACACAACACAGATTTATGGATATATGGAAGGTACACACCGGTTGCTATTAAGCATTTTTAGATCCTTTAGCCTAATTGATCAGTGGGCAACTACCTATTTGCTCTCATTCAATCAATTTCTGTGTCTTTGCCAACAAGTCTTTTGTATACAGGTTTATGAGCGACAGCTTTTTAACATACAGCTGAGGGACAGATAATTGAGGACAGATGACTCTTGAAAGTATCAATCAATTGAGCAATTATCCAGCATTCGTGACTTTCAGTGTGACTGCTTTATCCATTCCGAAGAAACTCGCTGCATACTGTAGGGAAAGTAACTGGAGAGAGTATTAAATTATTCAGTCCATTCTGACTACTCACTGTCAGTCCATTATAAAGGTTTGGACATTTACTGTTGCAGTGAGTGTGAAGGTGTTTGTATCTGAGCAGATATGATGCTTTTGTACACATAGATATTCAAAATTCTATGAAGGTCAGTCGTAATATAATTCCAGGGCTTGGGCTACATGCCCAAACCAACTCAACGCTATGATTCACAGAAGAACTACTGTATTTTGGGGCACCAGAGTCTGTTTGTTATTCCATGCATTTCTTTTTCTTTAAGCCAAATGCAGGTCAGCTTCCTTCAAGCTTCTGTTAATGCAGAACACCACTGCGAGACTCGTGACATATTACCAACAGGTTCCATAAACCACCCGACCTCTCTTCTCTGGGTACCAGCTCAATTCAGAATTCAATATAAAGTGTTGTTATGTTTTATAGGTTTACATAGAAGGGCACATTTGCATCTATCATAGCCAGAGTCTCTTAGTCTCGTATTAAGTGCCCACTGCACCCTCCACTCAGTATTTTCTGTGATTTTGTTGATAACAATAATTAGAAAGTATTTTGCTGAGTATGTTTTTGTTCCAGTTCTTTGGCTGATTTAGGCCTGTCGTGGACAGCCGACTTGTGAAACTTTTCATATTCTTAATATTCTTTGCAGAATTTCAAATTTTACATTAGGGGCAATCCCTGGCATTTTTTAATTTATTTAAATTGATTTCCGTGTCATTTTTACCTTTTATATGTGCATTGTTTTTCTAACCTGGAGAAATGTAGCATTACATCATTTGCTCACCAATGGATCCTCTGCAGTAAATGGCTGCCATCAGAATCAGAGTCCAAACTGCTGATAAAAACATTACAATAATCCATAAGAAATCCACACGACTCCAGTCCATCCATTAACATCTTGTCAAGCAAAGTGCTGTGTTTGTAAGAAACAAATCCACCATTAAGATGTTTTTAATTGAAACTGCTACTTCCAGTTAAAATTTGAGTCCTCTATTCCAGTATTTCCCAACAAGACTCTTCTCCGCTCTTCAAACACACAAAAAACATAGCCTTTATAGACAGTGTTTCTGGAATAAAGAAAACACTGTACTTATTCAAACATCAGTTCTTTATTTACCCTTGCATTGTAAATAAGCAGAAATCTATCTCTAGACTGTGCGTGGTACATAATAATGAAAGGAGGCGGGGTGGAGTTATGAGGTTTCGCTGACAGTTTGAGGATCTAATGGTGTTACGAGGTTTAGTCATAAGCTCTTTTGAATGCATTTTTGTTGGATAAATATTTGTAAAACCCACAAAAAGATGTAAAGCTGACCAATAGCATTGATTTAAAATAATAATAATAACGAAATAGAATAGAAATAGAAAGCTTTGATAATTTTCCATGGCACACCTGACAACCTGTCACAGCATACTAGTGTGTCGCTGCACAGTGGTTGGGAAACACTGCTCTATTCACAAGATTGCTTTCTCCAGAAAAAAGGTCTCATCTGCATGAAGTGGCATTTACACAGACAGTTTAATGCACATCAGAGGTGGCATAAATGCATTTACACTGTGATTAAATAAAAAAAATTGAGATTAATGTTTTTAAAAGTAACATTTGAATATTCAAAAATGAATTGATTAAAAAAAAAAAATGCTGTGCCTGCCTTATTTTATTAAACTAAAACTGCCAGTGGGTGTTGGCAATTCACTCATTCTTATAGGGGATATCTAATGCTATTTCATGCATTCTGACTTATTTACACTGCTAAAGAGTTGGATTCTCAGAGACATGAAGTATGCAATACTACTCTATAGATGTGTGTTACGCCCCCTTTAATAATGGGGTGTCATTGTGTCATTCACTCAACTGATTCATTCAAACACCATTCAAACACCACTCTGTTTTGTTCAGAGATGTGCAACTGTTCTGATGTTGCTTTGTTTGGAACTATTTTCAATTGCAGATTAGAACAATAACCGACAATATTGTGTCTAAAATTTACAGTATTAACTTATTGTATATTGAACTGTATAAAATCAATATCACATCTGCAGTCCTGAAGATATTCTGGAAAACAGCATCATATGATACAAATATAAGATGAGAATTTTTACCCATATCTTGATTTTTGGGAGTATTACATTCTACTGCATTACTGAATTTTTGATTTTTGGGAGGCTACATATCACAGTGAATTTAATCTCAAGGCTATTAAAATCTAAATCTAAATTTAAAATATAATGGCTCATATACTCATCCAGTTCAGCTGAATATTTTTTAATGATTATGGTTAATTTTGTATTTGACACCTTGATCTCCTTGCAGCAAGAAAGTGTTCTGCTCTGCAGTCTTCAGTCAGTCAGAAATCTTCTCTTTTTTTTTAACAGAAATACTTTTAATCGAGAGCTGACAGTCAGAATTTGACCCCCAGAGTCAGGGTTTCATTCCATATTCATAGTGTAATAGCAGCATTGTCCAGATACCTTTGGAGGGTACTCCATTTAAATGGCTTTGCTCTATTGTTGTCCCTTCACATTTAAACAGAATTGGCCTCCAGAAATGTCCAAGGAAACAGAAGCTAATTATTTTCCTCTTTCCTTTTTGTTTATTTACTCACTAAGGTCCAACAGTGTCACTGTGGTGTGACTCGTAGACATTTAATCTGCCTTTTAATTTTCTTCACTGGATTCATCTTTTGTCTGTCAGAAGCACAGGGGATTGAACAGCGGTTAGTATTCAGCTCCGTGTGACTAAGGTTCCTCATTGTGCTGATCCTGGTTTTGTCTGTTGATATTAGAAATCCCACGATTATATCTGTAGACTCTGTAGAGTTGGAGTTTTTTGTGTGAGCTTGTTTACTTGTAAAGGAGCATTTTTGCAATATATTGGGCCAAAGTTCCTGTTTCATGAAGAACATAATGCAGTAGTTTCACAAATATCAATAACCACAGTGAACAAATAAAAAGCATGAATAAACACAAAAGTGTTGAGCTTCATCTTGATTACTGTGCATTAGCGCTGTTGTTCCACTCTCTGGTAATACGGGTTATATCTGTTAGATTAGGAGAGAGATCCGAACATCCACTCAGAGAGAATGTCAGAGATAAGGCTTTTAAGGCAACAGATATGGTTGCATGTGTGTGTGCGATGTTGAAATGGAACAAACATGCATGAAATATCAGCCTTTGACTGAAACAATTAGTTGTAAAGGCTATAGGCTACTTTTGGGCTCTTTTCACATTTGATTAGATTGCTTTGTTTGATTCCACCCTAGTTGGTCTGTTTTCACATTGTACCTTTGGGTTTGAATTGTGGTTTGTTTGCCTCATCAAAGGATGGATGTCTTGATTTATTTTCTTGTAACTTTTTGTAATGCCATTTACAAAACAGTACATGATTTAAGATGTGCTGGAAATTACAGTGTGGTGGAAATGTTACTGAATAAAATGAATTAAAAAAAAACTATTTTCTGATGTATACTGACTTCTGGAATTTGTTAAATGAATTAGTGAGAGTGCAAGTAGAAAATAAAGACACTTATTATTTTAAATTATGACGTAATTGGTGTGAGTCCTTCGGTTATGTCCCAAACTTATTGGTTCCCTTCTTGTTTTAATACATCAACGCAGTACAGAAAAATTTCATGAGGGTCTCCACATGGTACATTCATTATCTTAAGCTCAGTGTACACTGTACAATTTTGGCCACAATCTTTTCAAAATAAAATATATTGTAAGCAATATTACAGATAGAGGACAAATTTGAAGTTAAAGCATCTCATGGTGGATTTGTTTTTCACAGCTTTTCGCATGACAAGATGTTAACTGATGGACTGGAGTTGCATGGGTTACTTGTGGATATTTGTGATGTTGTGATGTTGTGACTCTTATTCTGACGGCACCCATTCACTGCAGAGGATCCATTGGTGTATCCAATGGATCCTCTGCAGTGATGTAGTGTATCCAGTGTATCCTCTGCAGAGGATCCAAGTGATGTAATGCTGAATTTCTCCAAATCTGTTCCGAAAAAAAAAAAAAAAAAAAACTACATGTTGGATGGCCTGAGGGTGAGTACATTTTTATCAAATGGTCGTTTTTGGGTGAACTATCGCTTTAAATATAAGATTTTGACGTAAAAGATTATACACATCCATTCACTGCGGAGGATGTTATGCTACATTTCTACAAATCTATTCTGATTAAGAAACAAACTCATTTACATCTTGGATGGCCTTGGTAAATTTTCTGATAATTTTCTACTCCTTATATTCCTTTAATTATGCAGTCCCATGTCTTTATTTTAATTTTACATTTGATTTAATTAATTATTAGCTATTCATCAACTTCCAATCCCCTGCAGCTCCTACAGGAACCACCATTAGAAGAAGTCTGTCTTAGGGGATTTAAAAAAAAGTGTACAGTATACAGTAGGCTTCAGCAAAGAGGACCTCAGATGAATATGTTCTTACACAACACGAACAGCCAATTCTCAGTAATTTATGGAGAACAAATCTAAGAGCAGAGCGCTTTGCCTCAGCCATTATTGGAAACTTTAGATCTGGCATTTAGAAGAGACTATGTTATTTATACATCAGATGTGTCCTTTAAGATTAATGTACTTTCCAGATTGCAGCAGATATTTCACTCCCAGCCATACAGTCTTGCTTCTTTTGAAAATGTTTCATTTTCATGCATTAAAAAGGATGATAAATATGTTACAAGAACAATGTGGCTCATACATTTACATTTAAAATTGTTTGATTTTAAACTGAAATCAAAACATGATTTTCACCCAATAGTTAGTTTCCAGCCTCCTTGTTGTCCGCAGGTTTTGTGAAAGGCTGCGATGACTCATTATTTTTGAGTATTTTAAGAAAGCCTTGTTAGTGGGACACCACAGGTGTGCCTGACAGGTCTTAAATCATACTATACAATCTTGCTTACCGAAGACAAAAACATACTCAGTGTGTGTTTTCCAAATAGTGTTTTAACCCCTGCACTGTGACTCAAGTAGAGAGAGAGGCGCCCTATAGGTTTACTGCCAAACTCAGTGTTGCGATGGCAACGCAGATGAACTCTTCTATTTTTGTGGCCTTTTTTGCTCTCAAATTGATGCCTTTGTTTTTGCCATGCCATTCTCAGTATTGTGCTCCCTGAGGATTGTGTTACTTTACTATTTACTTTTCCTCTTGAATACTTTGAAAACAATTAAAACATTAAAAACTTGAAATGACAGTCATTGTGGGTGTGGCCAACATTTAAGCATGAACATAATAATGAACATGTAATGTTTACATTTGAACCCTTATTTCACACATAACGTATAGCATAGCTTACATAGATATATTCACTGTATTTGTTTTCATATATTGCAATTGGGGGATTTTTGGCTGGGTTGTGAAACAAAGTCCTTTGCAGCATTATTTACCCATGGTCTGCCTTCTGAAAACATTTATGAACATTTAGTCCACTTCGCAGAAATGTAAAAAACAATGTAAAAAAAATAAAAATAAAACAGGGATATGATTTTTTGGTTCCTATCACCCAATCTTACTTGAATCTGTCATATTTTAGATTCAATAATTATCAGTCATATTCTAGTTGTTCATTTATATTATACAATTTATTTATAAATAGTTTATATGAGGATTATACTACATATTTAAAATTCTTTTTTGATGTTGATTTCCCTCCCTCCGCGTAGTTGTTGACAAACTCAAATTTAATTAAACAAAATAATTAAATAAATAAATTAATTGACATTTCCATGCTGTTAAGATTTTTTTTTTAATTATTCTTTAATATTTACCGTATTATTTGTCTTAGTGACAAATAATAACGTACAAATAATAATTTATATGTGTTTGTGTTGTGTGTGTGTGTGTGTGTGTGTGTTAGTATTCATCCATTAGTACATTTTAATTAAATTTCATCTCCTGGGTTACTTGAAATATAATCTCCTCTTTCTCTAATTTATGCACAGGTCAGAGATCACCATCCTCATAATGACTTCATCTACCATGATGACATTCAACAGGGGATTCTCATGAATGTTAAATCACTGATGCTCATCAATATCAGCAGCAGAGTGAGGCTGTGGAGTCCATTGCTCATTCCTGTGCTAATATGTCGGTGCTGTGCTGTAAGTGCTTTCAGCTGAAGTAAACAAGTGAGTAGATTATTGATTTAGCACAGGTGGCCTGTGATTGAGAGAATGGAGTGGTGGCCGTTGGCTATAGTAACAGCACACAGCATGACACCGGACCGAACAAAAGCACATGAGAGCGTACACACATTTTTATATTATTTTATATATTATGAATGACTGACTAATAAATAATGACTGGAGTGAGAAATACAAACCAAAATGTATCACATCAGCCACACTTCAGATGACAGTAGTACATTGTCTCATACTTAGCCCTTCGGGTAGGGATAAAGAAAATCACACCTCATCACATCTATTGCACTTGCTTTTTAAAGAATATGGAGATGTGTTACTATTGTATGTCATGGAAAATAGCTAACTAGTTTCTTTGCTTATTAACTGGCTACCATTACTCAACTTAATAATTAACTAAAGAGAATGAAGGGGAACTTTGACGATTTATGTCCCTAGTCAAGATGTTTAATTACAAATGAATTATGGTAATACTATACGACATATTGCATGAGTACAAAATGTTCACTAGCAACACTAACAATGTCAAGCTCATAGGTTTGATTTCCAGAAAAAACACATATCGCTTTTAGTAGTAGCCAAATGTAAATGTACCAAATGGTTATGAAGGGTTGGGAACTGTGATGGCTTTATGAGAAAATTTTCAAAATCTTTTCTGTAATAAGCCTCCACTTCATACATAAGTACCCTCAAAACACATTTCAACATTTTTCCATTCCTGAGGCATCTTTTACCATGTTTAATATCATACCAGCACACACAAAGTGCTAGAACTAACTGATGTTAATTTAACTGAATACTGGTATTTAGAGGCAGATGTAGATGGAATTTATTCTGTCACATTTTCTTCTCATATATGTCTGTTTGATGTCTTGCTTTGATCTGCTCTCATTGCTCTCTTGTTGCTTGCATATTTTTCAATTATTAATCTCCATTGGCCCTTCTCACCGCTTCACATCACTGTTTGGCCCACTGTGCTCCGGGTAGTGTGGCGATGTGGTTTCATGGGGACTGCATTCAACCTCTTTCGTTTCTCACTGTGTGTGTAATTAAAGGACGTAGGTTTTCGATAAAGTACTCTTGAGTACTCTGGCAGTCTGGAGGTGTTTCAGGTCCTTTTTCCTGTTTTTCACTCTAATTCTTGTATCAGTTTAGCTTGTCGCACTTGAAATTGTTAATCGTCAATGGGCATTCTTAAAGGGACCCCACCCGAAAAGGAAAATTCTGTCATACTTTCCTTGTGTCATCATGTCTCATATCAAACCTGTAAAGAAGACATGAAAGAAGACATTTTTAAGAAAGACTTCAAAATTACTTCATAACACTGATACATTTTTTAAAAATATCATCTTTTGTATACTGCAGAAGAAAGTCATATTAGTTTGGAGCAAAATGAAGGTGAGTAAATATATATATATATATATATATATATATATATATATATTGGATGAACTGTACTCTGATTATATTTGTATAATCAAAAAATATATTTATTGAGTTAACAGCTCTGAGTGATTCACTGAACGAGTGAGTCTGATTCAACCATTAAGTGTGAATCTTTTTGATAATTTCATTATAAATACAATATATTATATGAATTCATTAATCACTAATAAATCCAGTCACCATTGGCATGAAAAAAAAACAATCAAAAAAACTAAACACACTATGAGTCATGATGTATGAACAAATTACTCTTATAGGAACTGGTTCTTTTTAATGAAACAGTCAAAATATTTTATTTTATTTTATTTTATAGTTTTTGGGGGGTCTTTGTGACTATTCCAGTCACAGTCTGGGGCCCTGCAAGCACTGAGGCAGTTTATGATTGGTTGTCTGTTGCTAAACAACTCACTGCATCTAGCACTGCATCACTTCACACTGCTCACCTTTGGCACTACAGTTTGAGGTTAACCCATCAGAAGTGGTGCTCTGGAGCAGGGTTTTATAAGTTGAGGTTAAGGGGTAAACATTGCTTAACCCAAGTTTAAGTGTAAAAAGCCCTTATCTTTCTCTAGTCGCATTTCAGCTTCAGGCAAAATCTTTCTGAAGTCATCCAGTCATGAAATCATGATGGATGCTTCTGTACTTCAATTGCAGTCATGTTACAAGCTTTATAATCAAATTATTGTCATGTCTGCTCATTTTAATCACTTTGTTATTTCATTACATAAAGTTCAAGTTCTCTTCAGCAGAAAGTAATCATCAGACTTGTTGGCAGCAGCGTGGCAAATTTATCCAAAAGTTTTCAGAGACATTCATCACTTTTCATAAAATAATATCGAGCTCCACCTTGGTGTTAATCGACAACCGGAAGACTTCACACATCATTGAGCCTCCCATTAATAAGTCTCTCTAACACACTGTTCCCATAATTCATGTAATTTTGTGTCACCGAGTTCAGTAGTTGGCTTTTGTAATTACAGCATTGCAGAAGAGAGCACATCCTAGTCATCTGAATACACTGTGTTAACTCTTTTGTTGCAAGTGTATGTGCCAAAAAAATGTACAGTCTTGTATAACAATTCTGTTCTGGAAGATATGTTTTTGTGTCTGTTCTAACAAATGACTACAATCTCTGTTGTTTTTAAAGTAGGGTTTTGTCTTTTTAGGAGTTTCAGTCTCTCTTCGTCTGGCTCAGTTGTTGTGCCTTAGTGCTTAAAGCTAAATGACTACTAGCCTATTTTAATGGATGGCCCATTATACAGCATACAATTAACCTGAGTTATGCTGCATAAATATCACCTAATTATCAGCTTAATTCTTAGATGCTGGAAGAATATTGAGTTCCCCTTCGGGAACTCGAGCTGCGTCGGAAAACGCTAGGGGAACGCCTTCAGCGATACCAAGCTCTGAATCATATGTGTAATCAGTCCAATCGATGGGCGAGACGTCAGAGGCGGGTGACGTCATGACCAGGAAGCTTTAAAAGCACGTCAGGTGCAGCCGGCGTTAGCTTTCTGTCATTCAGCAAAGCTCTCTGTGTTTGTCGGTCACGATCTATGTTCTGTGAGTCTTATTTATTGTTGTCTGTCCAAAGTTACACAAAGCATTCAGCAAAAAAAGCATAAAGCTCCAGCATGTCTAAAGCAAAAACAAAAGTAAAGACAAACAAGGGCGAAAGCAGATCGCCCGTTATAGACTGTGTGTTCCTCCCTGCCCACGCTACATCACGAGTGGGGATACACACAGTTTGTGCGTGGTCTGCTTGGGAGCGGAGCACGCGGCGTCGGCTCTCGAGGGGGCCGACTGCCCGCATTGTGAGCAGTTGCCACTGCGTTTGCTTCGCTCCCGGAAGGCTCTCTTTGAGGATGGAGCCTTCACCAGCGTTCCTCACGGTGCTGCGCTGAGGCCTCCGGTCCGATCTCGTGTCCCCCCGTGGGACCTGGCTGTGGTGTTAGAAGGTCTCTGTAGGACTCCCTTCGAGCTTATTGAGGAGATTTCTGATCGCCATCTCACTATAAAGACTGCCTTCCTTCTGGCGATTTCTTCTCTCAAGAGAGTTGGGGATCTGCAGGCCCTTTCTGTGGCCCCTTCCTATCTCAACTTTGCGCCCGGTCTGGCCAAAGCTTTTCTGTACCCTCGTGCGGGGTATGCCCCTAAGGTCCCCTCCTCTACGCCACGGCCTGTCGTACTCCAGGCTTTTTATCCTCCTCCCTTCAGGGAGCCCGACCAGCAGAGGCTTAATTGTATGTGTCCAGTGCGAGCACTGGATGCATACGTCCACAGAGCTGCCATGTGGAGGAGGGCGGACCAGTTGCTTGTGTGCTACGGTCCCCCTAAGAGAGGGCTTCCAGCAACTAAGCAGACCCTCAGTCGGTGGATAGTGGATGGCGGCCTCCAAGGCCTTTCTGGCAGGTGTTCCTATGCAGGAGATCTGCAACGCTGTGGGATGGTCTACGCCCCTCACATTTGTCAGGTTCTAGATTTGAAGACCTAGATTTGTGAGCCACTCCAGGCCCCTCTATTCTCTTGCCATAGCTGTGCTCTTCCACACTAGGCAGGGATTTGCAAGTCTGGCGGCGTGGAGATCTCATTCCCGTAGCGTTTTCCGATGCGGCTCGAGTTCCCGAAGGGGAACGTCCCAGGTTACGTATGTAACCATGGTTCCCCGAGGGAACGAGATGCTACATTTTCAAAAACAAACATTTAAAGGAAAAGAAAATAAAAACAAAGAAAACATCTTAAACAAATGAACACGAGTCAAGGAGAGGAGCCCCCACAGAGATGGAAGGGAATTGTTTTAAAATTGCCAGCATCAGCCCCAATGCAGGTGAAACTCTTCAATGATGTAGTGATGTCATTCACACATCCTCTGACCTACAGCACAAACAACACCAACGGAAAAACCAAACCACAAATATAACCCACACTGGGTTCATAAAATATATACACAGTGGGTATAGAAAAGAATCACCCCACTTTAAAATAATCACATTTTGTTGCTTTGTAGCCTGAAATATGTGCATGCTGTTATTTATATAAGGCTTTTCTCTCCTGCCTAATTATATCTTCAGATTAAAGTCCTGCAGTGTTTTAAGGAATAATTCTAAAATATCCTAATAGTTAGGTAAATAAAAACAATGGTAAGTTGGAAGATTCAAGCTAATTTGTGAAAATTAATTTTTGCAATTCAATAATAATTCATTAGTTTAAGTAGTTTAATATGCTGCAACGGCCTGTTTATGCAAAGACAAATGTGCAAAAATTTGGTGCCATAAACATTTTAATTTGAATGAACGGCTCTCACAAACACAAACATTTGTATGCCGTCAATCCAACAATTTTACAGAGAGGCGTTGTAATCCCTTTTCCATCATGCTGTGAATAAAACTTTACCAATCAAGATTCATGATTTTGTACGAATTAGCCACCTCGTGTAATATGTACGAATTGGTCATGAGATAGTGTTGGAATAGAACAGGAAGAATCTGGTACTGGATCTTTTGTCTTTGTACTTTTGTATTTGGGCTTGTTTGATAGCTTCCATAGAGAATACAGAAATCTGAATGGCTGTTTGACTGTTTGACTTGACGTTACTTCTCTATGACAAGTGTATGTCTGAAATGTAAAGTTGTGTCGCACTTTTTTATGTATTTGTCTGAACAGACATATTACACATGAAAATTGGACCAATTTTTTGTGGCAAACATGCGTGTTGGTGTGAACTGTTCTTTTAGCTACTGAATTAGACTAGCTCCCATATCGCTTCAACCACACGCCATACCTGCCAAAGACAAGACGTGGGCAGCCCCAGTATTGTTTTTCTCTACTGTTTACAAAGCCTAAGGCTGTGACCAAGACTCTTTTCTCAAGGCATCTATAAAACTGCACCAGTTACTAGATATTGTATGTGCTTTTACTTGGCTTGTGCTTGATGTTGCGGGAAGTTCTGCACAGCACCCTTTCCTTAGAGATCTTAGCAACACCCTTGAGCTTTTTGCAAATGGAGTGAAGCAGAGAGCAGAGAGATCACAAGTAATCATACCCACAATTTGCCACCACAGAATGCTCTCTGAATCTCAAAAATACACTTAAACCATTCAGCCAAGCATTGTGAAAAGTGAAGTACAAAATTTCTGATCTAAACCGACATGTATATTTAGTCATATCATTTGTTTGTTTTTGCACCTGGTTGAATGACATTTTTATTTTACTTTAATTCTTGAAACTTTTATCTATCTATCTATCTATCTATCTATCTATCTATCTATTGTATTTACTCAGTGTAACCTATAACATCCAAGTGAAAGATATAACACCAACATGTCAAAGGAAAAAAAAACAAAAAACAATCACTGAGTTGGAAAAAGGATCAACCCGCTTGTGTCAGTATTTTGGTGAACCATCTTTTGCTTTAATTATACAGCCTTTAGTCTGTTGAGATATGTCTCTGCTAACTTTGCACATCTAGACTTTGCAATATTTGCCCGCTCTTCTTTGCAGAACTGCTCAAGTTCAGTAAAATTTGATGGTGACGGTTTGTGGACTGCAGTCTTCAAGTCATTCCACAGATTTTCAGTCGGGTTTAAGTCTGGGCTCTGATTAGGCCATGCAAGGACATTCACCTTTTTCTCCTTCAACCACTGTGTGCTCAATTTTGCTCTGTGCTTTGGGTCATTGTCACGATGGAAGGTAAACCTTCTTCCCATTGACAACTTTCTGACAGAGGGCAACAGATTTTCCTCAAGAATTTTATGGTATTTTGCCCCATCCATTTTTCCTTCTATCCTGACAAGTGCTCCAGTCCCTGCTGCAGAGAAACACCCCCATAACAGGATATTACCACCTCCATGCTTTTCTGTAGGAATGGTGTTATTTGGATGGTGAGCTGTATTGAATTTCCACCACACATATCAATTGGTGTTGAGGCCAAATAATTCAATTTGATTTTTTAAATTTTTTTATTTTAATCCATCTCCTGACTTGTGCCTGTCCACAACTTTATCCTGGAGTTCTTTTGACAGTGTCTTGCCACCCATAGTCGATTGTTTGCTTCACTTGTACTACCAAGGACTGAAATGCTCCAGGAAAGCTCTTTTCATGCTGAACTAATCAAAATGACCACAGCTGATCACAGTTGAAAGTCAAATGGCTTTGTGTGCCATCGAGAAGGTGATTAGCTACACCTGACTGAGTTTACAAGTCATTTTTAGGAGGGGTGTGGTCCTTTTTCCAACTCAGTGATTCTGTTTTTTTATTTAATTTTTTTTGCTGACATGTTGGTGTTATATCTTTCACTAGGATGTTGTAAGTTACATCCTAGGATGAGTAAATACAGCTGGATAAAACAAAAATGTGTCCATCTTTATTTCAGGCTGCAAAGCAACAAAATGTGATTATTTTAAAGGGGGGTGATTCTTTTCTATACCCACTGTATGTATGTATAGTGCCTTGCAAAAGTATTCAGACCCCTGACCAATTCTATCATATTATCAAATTATAAATGGTACACTGACATTTCATTCTGTTGGATATTTTATTTGAAAACACCAAAACTCAAAATCAATTATTCGAAGGTAACATTGTGTTTTTGTTAGGAAATATTTTGGGAAAAAAAAAAAAAAAACTTAAGTACCTTGCTTGCGTAAGTATTCAACCCCATGTGCTATGGAAGCTGCCATGTTACACAGATGAAATAAATTAACTTAAAAGAGATTGCAGATATATATATATATAATATGATAGAATTGGTCAGGAGTCTGAATACTTTTGCAAGGCACTATATGTGTTCAAAGTTTCTCTCTCTATATATATATATATATGTGTGTGTATATATATATATACACATACACACTAGGGATGTAACGATTACCGGTTTGACGATAAATCATGATAAAATTCCCCTCGGTTAGTATTAGCAACACACATATATATATTATAAAATAAACTGTTGCCTCAGAATATGATTAATAAATGAGAATTAAGAAGAAATAAATAGGCATATACAATAAAAAAGGATGGATAAAACAAAACATTTGCAAAAAACATTTCCATATATTAGCTAAAATAAGCATATTTTTTCTTAAAAACAGATACATTAATAATTAATAAATTAATAATAATTTTTTCAACCTGGTCAAATGTCATTAATCACATTTTATTCCCCTTTTGGTTATTTATTTTTTACATAATTTCATAATATTTACAATGTACATCATATTGAAATAAGAAAACATCCTTTTAAATGTCTAAATTTCATGATTTCCTTTTAAATACCTTTAAAAAGTCTTCAGTGCCCCAGTGACAGAATGCAACATCCTGAATTTAAAAAGACAGTGTGGCATATTCAGGAACGACGAACAGTGCAGTGCAGTCCCTGTGTGCTCACTGAGAGAACACTATAATAAATCAGACGTGAAGGACGGTAAGGGTACGGCAGGACAGTACTTGTTTACAGATGTCAGATGCAAAGTATGGAGCGAGAGCCGTTTTGGGATGTAATGCGTTTTGGCTCTGAGTATGAAATCAGAGAGGGAGAAGAACAGATGAGGCCAGAGATAATGAGAAGAGTCACAAAAGGAGAGTTGTAATGAAAGAAATGGAGAGCAAATGAAAGAGAGTATCAGGAAAAGGAGGGATGATGGATCGGAGCCGTTCATTAATACACAGCGGGTTGATAATGTCTCAGTCCCTCCAGGAAATAAGTGGGGGTGATTTGTGATGCTGTGTGCCTGCAGAGTCAATTTGGAACGAGTGTGTTTGCAGTCACCTTTCTGATAGCACTAGTGTGTGTGCATGGCATAAACTGCTTGAGAATTACTTTCACGTCATATTTGTTTATTGTCTTCAATTTCTTTTTGGTAATGGGAATTCAGGATTAAAGCTGCTCCTCCTTTCATTTTGCATCACATTTCTCATTTTCCAGAACTAAATTTGTAGGTTTTACATGTTTGCTTTTTAAAAGGCACTACTCTACTTAGGCACTAAAAGTCAAAGTCTACTTTGACTTAGACCTTATTCTGCCCATATTTTAATATGGAGGAGAATATTGGAGTGTGATTATACGGTATACTTACATAAATCACTCTGCAGTTCACTTCCTGCGGTGCATTAACCAAAGGGTTTAACTTACTGTGTCTTTTTTAGGTATTTCCCTTGAACTTGTGTGCTCAGAATCTCTGAAACTATGTGAGATTTGAAAGCTATGATGAGATGGTGGTCTCCTGTGTGTTCCAGCTACCTGCATACCTTGTTAAGAAAGGCTGCTAATTAGAGGTGCTAATGTAATGGCTTCCTGTCCTTGGAAAATGATATTCATATTGAAAACCAATTAGCTTACCCTTTTCATTTCCCCATTACCAAACATTTTTGGGCAATTAATTTCAGTCTCATTTTAGCTGTTTTGCTTTAGCTTTGTGAGTGGTTAAAATGGTATGATTTATTTGAAAGCTCTTACAGTTTTTCTGTATTTTCTCTAAATTGCTAAATTTCTCTAGATTCAGTTGGATTCAATAAACTACTTGATTGCCTAGCTCCAATCTTAAAATATTGTATGTTACTCTAACAAATTGTGATTCATTTATGTTTTAGCTTTTTAAATTGATTATTGGTCAGGACAAATGGTTTATATCTTAATAGTTATGTTTCAATGCATATAAATCAGCAGGATATTTACTTGATGCATAGAGAAAACAAGTGAATTGTTACACTCTTACTTCAAATACAATGCCAGAACCCTGATACACCTGCAGGCACACTTAAATTGTTGCTTTGCAAGCACGTTTGCTTATTTATCCTTTGTAGACAGAAGTATTTATCTGCTCATTGAGTGCGTATTGATTTTGTGCACTGGGTCCAATGATGTCGCTGCATGTTTAGGGATTTTCCTCATCAGTCATGAGAGCACATCTCAAGACATGTTTCCTCTAGAGTTTCAGAAGAGATCCCAACAATGTCACAGACTGTACCAAGAGAATATGAACCCAAAAAATGTTCTTATCAATTCTACACCATTTTTATGCTATCCGTATTATGATGGCTTTTTTTTATAGCTCTATTCTAGTATGTCACAATTGTCTCATTCGTTTTGTATTTTATTTATCGTAAGGAATTTTAGGAGAAACATTTGAGACAAAGTTGAGATCTAAAAAAGAACTCCATTAAGGTCTCTTGGGTCTTCTATGGATTGTCCCCATTTGTGGAGTTACAAGGTCCTCATGAAGCTTGAAACCAAGAAATCCTCTGGTTTGGAACAGTGGAACCCCAAACTGGGTCGACTGCACTGTGACACACGTCAACTGCACTGAGTTTGTATGATGCAAGACACATGTAAACAACATAGACATATGCAGTTAAAAAAATCATTTTGTTTTCTGGTACAGTGTTGTGCTGAAGAAAGACATCTCAGATGCGATATCAAAGCAAACAGAAGAAGTCAGGTACACATTTCTTCAGCTTAGATTTACTTTATGCAAATGTGTATTTGCAACATTAACTTAGCAGGGGTTTTACTAGCTAGGTATCTGCGAGCATATCTAAGATGTCTGTTATACAGATTTTGTAAAAATACAGAAAGTAAATGTCAGACAGTTTTACAGGCTTGGCTCTCTGTGTGAAAAATATCAAATGTATTTCAAATCAAGCTGACGTTCATCTCCTTCCAGGGAACCTTGGGTGGATCTTAGCGGTGACTCATCAGAGTGACCATCAACCACCCTTCTTGCTCAATAATGACTTGGTCAAGAAAGCAAGGCACAATTTTCATCCGTCGCTCTGACTGCCACTTGTCTAGAGATCATTCTGTCTTTGCATGAAAACAATGTTTTAATTGCTTTTCTGGATTGGAATGTTTCTATTCTTTTATTTATTTTTTTTTTTTTTATTTATTAAAAAAAAAAAAAAACTTAGTGTCGTCAGACTTCTGAACGGTAGTGTGTATGTACAAAAAGAAAAGAAAAGAAAGGTAAATTAACATTAACAATTTAATATCCAATATCAACTGATACTAAAAATGTCTAATTAATATTAGCAGTACTGTATTTTATAGCATTTGGCTGTACGAGACCAAATCATATATCTGCCATAAGTCCTGATATGACAGCTCCACAATCTCACAGTAAGTTAAGGAAAACAAAGAGAATATGCTTATTGAGGGGAAGAAAGAGAAAGCTGTGGCTGCAGGGATTTCTAGCAACTGTATATGAGCTTCAGCCGTAACTCAGAGTATGTCTGTAACACTTAGAGTTTATTTTGAGGCCCTTCATCTTCCCAGACAGTCTCATTTCCTTTAGGGCAGCCGGTGTCGCAGCTTGAGTGTTTGTGTTCGATATTGTGTGCTTGTTTCATTCTTGTATGTGGTCGTGGGCAAGTGCGTGCATGGCAAGGGGTGTTTTCTGACATTCATGATTTTCCTGAGCAATCGTATGTGCTGTTTTTCATAGTCGATCATCCAAAACCTGGATAGCAGACTGTTTGAATGTAAAGCTTACATTCCCCCTTCCATAAAACACACACAGACATGAACTTACTTGACTGTCACTCAACCCAACAAATGACTAATTTGCATTTTGATTAAAAACTCAATTTTGTTCCCCGCCGTCTTTAATTGTGTCACACCAGTGGAGTGTCTTGACGGGTCTCAGCGGATCAGACCTTGCAGCAGAACCAGAAGGTATGAAACAGATAAAAAACATTACCAATCATGAAACTGGATCATTTAAGAGAAAGGAAATTGTGTTTTTTTTTTTAAAACAAAACACAACAAGCACATTGACAAAACTATTGGTTTGTTTGCGATTTGGACTTTTGGGACCTGAATGAGCAGATTCCCATACCATAATGTGTTTTTACATAAAATCTCTAGACTGTCCAATTCAATTTAAGTTAAATTCAGTGATTTGAGAGAGAAAACTGCAATGAACATCATTTGAGAATAGTATGAGACTGCATGTCTGCTCACAAACTGATTGCAGTCATTTGCATTGAGGATGAATGTAACTCCCAATATCGTTATGCAAACAGAGAGATGCTCAGAGATGGTTTATTCAGGCATGAAGAATCAGTTTGGTGAAAATATGATTTTAAAGCCCCTTGAATGTTTAGGATCATGTGCTCACCATTGTGATGTTTTGAACTGTTTTCCCCCACCATGTTCCACAAGAGAAAATCACACAGGTTTGTATGGAAGTTCATTTCCACCTCAGCAAATAAAGTCATTTGATTTTTTTTCTCAGAATTGCAACTTTTTTTTCTTCATATCTCACAGTGTGACTTTATATCTTGCAATTGTGACTTATCTCTGACCTTTCTCGCAGTTTTATTGTTTTATTCTAAGGTGGAAATGCACTTCTCATTGGTTTGGGATGACATGAGGGTGAGTAAATAATGACTAATTTGAATTTTTGAGTGAACTTTCCATTTTTTTTTAGCATAATTAGTTCCTATCAATATAAGGGTATTTCACACTCATTCATTATAAATGATTAGGACACTGAGATCAGTTTTATTTTTCCAAAATAATTTTTTTCCCTTTAATTTTTTTTCTGAATTTAGTTTTTATAGTTATTATTAGAAATAATATATTATATATCATTATCATTGTTGTTATTATTACTTTGAGAAGTGCAAACTACTATACTGTAAAATAGTAATACATTTGTCATCATTTCTAAAAGTTAAACCAAACTTTTATCTTGGTAGATTGTAGTGAAGACTTTTCAATTTTTGTGTGTTATCTTAGTTATCAAATGACATGATGAAATACTCGTGACGTGACTCTCAGAGCATCTCTGGTGATGAAGTTCATGTGCTCATGTCCTCGTATGTGAAATATTAATTTATTCAAACACATTGAACATGCAGACTTAATTTATCCAAAGTTCCTCATCCACATTTTGACAAATTCAATGAAATTATACAGTTCAGTACATTTTTATGACTGGATTCCATGATTGTGTCTGCATTCTGTCTGGATTCATGTGTTGGCGATATAGGCAATGACAGCAGCGATCCCTGAGGTGGCGTCTCTACATACCTGCACACTCCGCTTCACTGTGGCTCATCTTTAACACTTCCACAGGATTGTGCCGCTCTCTGTTCCACCCGAGTGCCTCTCTCGTTCACAATAAATCATGGCCTTAGAGAGTAACTTTATTCGAGCAGCTCCTTGTGATTTACTTCACCACCCTCCCTCATGTCTGTGTCAGGCTTGTGTTGTGTTTTGTTCCACATGTGCTCCCTGTGTCCGAGTGTTTATGCCCATATTTGGTCCTTCCTGTCCCTGTGCTAATTGTTTCCAATGTGTTCCAGGTGTGTCTAGTTATCATCCTTGTTTCCCAGTGTATTTAAGTTCGAGTCTGTGCAATCCACGGTAGGCAGTCGTGACAGTCTGCTGATTTTTTTTTTTTTTTGTCTCTTCACCTGCTAGAAACCATGTTTCTTGTGGTAATTTCTAGCAGCTGAAGAGAATTTTAGGTAAATCAGATTAAAATACACCTGGCCCTTAATATCACACAGTATAAAATCCACGGATATACAGTTACAAGATTATTATTCTATTTAAAGAAATGGATAAAGTATATATATCTATAACTCATTATAATATTACTAATAAAAACAACAATAATATGTATGTGTATAACATATATAAATATGTATGCATATTTCATGCAAATGAATAGTGCGTTTTATCAAATGATTTCTGTCTTTTATTCTTAATGTTTAATTTATATATATTTTTTAATCGTTTACAGCAAAACTACTTGGCATTTAAAATAATGAAAAATTGAGCTCTGGATTGAATTATTTATACTTGTATATCACTTTGTATTATACGCCACTAACAGGTTAAGCCCTGGATGTCATTTTATATCTAGCAAAACTGCTGGTTAACAGTAGAGGACTAAAAAAACAGTAGGTAACCTGCCTGCCCCCATCCCCCACACAGTAATTATCGGATTAATCCAGAAGAAGAACACATAATAAATATATTGTAATTAATTAGCACTTTTTTTCTAGCTTTCTAGTTCTGAACTCTAATTATGCAGCAGTGTTTATTCAGTCATTTTATATTCAGAGCAGTTTTAGTAACAAAAGAAGTACAGCAGTGCAATAAATAGTTTCTGCAACATATTTCATGAGGTTTACACTCTAACTAGCTGATGTTTTAGTGCATTGTATGAAGAACGGTATTGATAACATTTGGTCAGTGCAATGGTTGAACAGCATAATATTGGGCTTGGATTTGTACTGCTCTTATACATTTATACATACATTATATTTGCTAGCATAATGTGAAACTGCATTGGTGTCTGCATTACAAATTGGGTACACTCTGGCAGTTGAGGTTTGCCTGTATTTGATTACAATAACCCTATATATTTTTAACACTGTGAATGGTGACTGTTTACAGCTGTTACCTTAAAGCAGGGGTCAGCAACCTTTTAATCACGAAGTGCCATTTCCAAATTTCCTAGTTAAAGGGATGGTTCACCCAAAAATGAAAAAATTGCTGTTAATTCACTCACCCTAAGGCCATCCAAAATCTAGGTGACCTTTTTTCAGTAGAACAGTAAAGAAGATTTTTAGTTGAAACTGTGGTCCTTGGTGATTCATAAAATGAAGAATCAAAAAAGCATGTTCAGGTAATACAAAATTATTTAAAGCTACCATCCGTATCCGTTTTTGTTTAAATATGATTCAAAATCAATTATTGAGCAAGTACATAACTAATCATTGTTTAAACTGATTAAAATCTCCTAACTAAAATCTCCTTACCTTAGCCCGATTCACAATGGTAAGCTTGTAATAATGTTTTCTAATTTGAGTGGTTTGGGTCATTCGTCTTTAAAGCATTATGTCACGTCAGTATACATAAAGGAGTCCCGGCTAGTAGGCTCTATCACGTGTGTGGATGCTGCAGGTGGCGGATCATTTGTAGCATCTTCTTACAGCAGCTGGAATAATTAAACTTGTCATATTGAGAATAGAGTATTAAACGGTGCATGATGGTAATGAAACACATGTAAGTGACTGAAATTAGATTATTTTGTAATGTGCATCTGATTACAGATATATAACGTTAACAATTTAAGAACACACAGTATAACAATAATAATAATTTGCACGGTTTGACGTGATCTGAGCTAACTTTGCGATCGTTAGATTTTATCAGCATTGGTAACGCAATTGATTGTAAAACTTTTTTTTTTCCAGTTGGACAGAACAAAACTGGTAGACATGTTACTTACTTGTTCAGATGTCATTTTCTGGTGAAACTTCTTATTTTCAATACTTCCAAGACGTAGTATCCGTAATTCCGAAGTACAGTGAATATCCACACTGGTGCGTTGGCTGACAGCCCACACATACACCTCAAAGATTCATCTACGCTGAGGAGCCATGCCGATGCACAACCCACGTAAAGAAGATAATTCCGCCAATAACTGCAATTGCAGGTTTCAAACAGAGATGATGACAAAAAGGCAAAACTTACGGACTGCAGCTTTAAGTTTCTCAATCAAAACTCATTTTCGGACATGTCTGACAGTCATTCCGACTCGAAAAGATCCAAAATACCAGTGTATATGATCCTATGATTCTGTTTTTTGTCAAATCATTCAGTGCTCCAGTTCCTCCAACAGTACGCTGAACTGAGGAAACAGTCCGACTCGGACTGAAGACCGATCATGAGTCGATGATATGGGCATACATGAACCAAGCAATTGAATGAAGGGGCAAAATTAAAGTTTTTCTGTTTTCTCACAGTTTGTGTGAGTTTATTCTCTTTATGTGCTTTAGACATGTAAAACATCCACGTTTCACATCATTGGATGCTTTAATATATAATTGCATATAGCTAAATGTGATCACTTAAAACGAACTGGTAAATTGGTTATTTGAACACTGTTTGCCCATTTACAGGTAATAATGTTTTAAATAATGTTCAGTTTCTTCACAGGCCGATAGTTTCACTTCATAAGACCTCAGTATATCGTCAGGAGCCACGGGTATTAATTTTGTGTTGCCTGTAAAAGCATTTTTTGGTAATACTTTATAATAACATTCATTTATAAATCATTTACAAACATTATATGCTGTAATGCTTAACATATCATTAGTTAATATATTTTCACAAAGCTATAAATATGAGATAATGTTCTTGTCAATGTTTACTAATGAACTTACTATTAACCTAATGACTAACATATGATTATTTAATGTAAATTGAAAAGCTTACAAATGTCAGTAAACTTTCAGTTCATATGATCTTCATTTGTTGCTCTTTGTTGTGTAGACCTGTATTTACACATCTTAACAAATAATCTATTAATTATTTGTTCATGTTTTTGCAGTACCCAATCTAAAGTGGAAACTATTCATCATTTGCAAATGTTTATAAATGTTTACTAAACATTAATACCTTTATGAGCATTCATCTCAATGGCAAAAAGTATCCTGAAAGAGCCGAATTTACACTATTCACACATCTTTACTAATCATTTATGTTTTTGCTGTAGCCAATCTAAAGTTCAAACTATTCATCATTTGTAAATGTTTATAAACGATTACTAATCATTTAGTATCTTTATGTGCATTGGACTTTTAGCTAATGTAACAATGTTTGTGTAAAGGGTGGTTATTAATGCTTGCTAAAGACATAACAGATTGTAATTTTGGTGCAAATGTTTTTATTGCCTCAACACTACATTAGTACACTACTCTTCTCTGTCAGGGAACTGGAGAGAGATGAGTGAGGACTCAAATGCAGGATGAAATGAGCGTTTATTAATGGAAAAAAACAAAACAAAACAAAAGAAACAAAAACTACCCCGAGGGGGAAAAACAGGCAGGCAGGCTGGCCGGCCAGGACTTGGCACAGCACAGCAAGGCAAGATAAACACACCACGCACAACGAATTCTAACTGACATAAAACAACGAACAAGCACAGGACTGCAGACACAATGAGAATAAATAGGGAGACAAATGAGGAGGGTAACGAAGGACACACAGGTGGAGTAACTAAAACAATAATGAGATAACAAGAAGGGAGGGTTCAGACAATAGACAGGAGAGCACATGGCACCAACAACAAACAACAAGCCATGTGCTTAACAAAACACTCAGTGACATCTGGTGGCCAACTAGGGCACACCAGCAGAACCGTGAAAGACCCCCCAGAAATCCAACACATCTTTGTAGTAACAAGAGTGTCCATGTTGTTTTCACATTCCGACTTATAAGCACAACTCGGGAAATGAGAGCATTCGAGGAGCGCGTGAATGCAGTAATTACACTTGCTCTGATGGCAGCAGGTATTATTTCCGTTAACTAAGCTAAACATGCTTAAATTAAAATGCCTAAAGCTAAATTGCACTGTTTACTTTCACTTTCGATTTCGAGATCACACGCACTCTGTGTAAAGGGAGCACATCTTACAAGATCAGATATTTGTCAAT
>NW_015537959.1:1178070-1190612 GCF_001515605.1 Sinocyclocheilus anshuiensis
CACAGAATTGGGCTACTTTTAAACTGTTGCCATGGGTTGATTTTCCCAAGTGGGTTAAAGGTTTGAAATATTGCATAAATTACATTTGACTGAAATGCTTGTATTGAAACATTTTGCATTCTACCTATGATAAAACTTTCATGGTTTTATACATTAACTGTTCCCTCCTGGTGGAATGACCTGCCCAGCTCAATCCAAGCAGCTGAGTCCTTAATATTTTCAAGAAACAGCTGAAAACACATCTCTTTCATCTTCATTTGACCCTCTAGCTCTAGCACTCTCTATTCTAATGCTACTTCTAATTTTATCTGCTTGTTTTTTTTAATTAAAAAAACTTGACCCTCTAACATTTGCACTCTCTATTCTATTTCTATTCTAATGGCCAATCCATCATTTTTTGGGGGAATTTTTTATTTATTTAGTTTTTAATAAGTATTGATTCAGGCACCGTTTAGGCACCGGAACCGTTTTAAAAGTATCGATTTGGCACCGGTATCGAAAAAAACCCAAACGATACCCAACCCTAATGGTGGATCAGGTGGAGCTGGAGACCACCACATTGGTGCAGGTGGGGCTGAAGACCACCACGGTGGCACTGCAGACCACCACGGCAGCGCAGGCAGAGCTCCTGACCACCATGGCTGAGCAGATCCATGGGCCGGGGTAGGCTCTGGAGTGGACTCTGAAGGCTCCTGGACTGGAGCAGGTTCTTGAGCGGATTCTGAGAGCTCCTGGGCTAGATCAGGCTCTGGAGTGGATTCTGAAGGCTCCTGGACTGGAGCAGGTTTTTGAGTGGACTCTGAAGGCTCCTGGGAGGTCAGAGCAAACTCTGAAGCGGCCCATGCCCACAAAACATCCCTGAGGTGAAAGGCGAAGACAGCCTTCTTGACGATGGCAGCAGCAGTGAAATCGGGTGGCTCTGTAGCGGCCTCCACGGCTGAGACAAGGAGAGCGGGCTGCTCAACGACGGCCTTCGTGGCAGAAGCAGTGAGAGTGGGCTGCTCTGTGATGGCCTTCGTGGCAGCGGCAAGGAGCTTGGGCGGCGCTGGGATGGCCTCCAGGCCATGTGGGGCAGAGGGAGCCTTCCTCTTCCACCTCCTTCGCTTACGACAGCAAGGTGCTGCAGTATCATCGGCCACCTCTGGGGGCTCTGCAGCCTCCTCGGCTGCCACTTGGGGTGCTGCATCCTCCTCGGCTGGAGGGTTCCCCTGACGAGCTAGATAGTTGACGAACCCCACAAACGTCAGGTGATCCAGCCCTCTCATCCTCCACCAATTGAGGAGCTCATCAAGGGCATAATTCAGAAGGTCCTTGAGAGCCACATCGTTGTAGTCCAGCCCCTCTACAGCACTCCTGAACTTCATCGCAAATTCCCTCAAGTCAGTCCCCCGCTGACGGAGGAAACTTAATGATGCTACTTGGAGCATGTGCTAATAGAGGGGGTTGCTGGTAGCTGGATTGAGCCCTTCATCTGCTGAGTCCTCATCTTGGCTTGTTCGTTCTGTCAGGCAACTGGAGAGAGATTAATCAAGGACTCAAATGCAGGATGAAATGGGCATTTATTAATGAAAAAACAAACAAACAAACAAAACAAACAAAAATCACCCCGAGGGGGAAAAACAGGCAGGCAGGCCAGGACAGGGCACAGCAGAGCAAGGCAAGGCAAGGCAAGATAAACACACCATACACAACAAATCCTAACCGGCATAAAACAACGAACAAGCACAGGACTGCAGACACAAAGAGAATAAATAGGGAGACAAACGAGGAGGGTAAAGAGCGAGACACAGGTGGAGTAACTAAAACAATAATGAGATAACAAGAAGGGCGGGGTCAGACAAAAGACAGGAGAGCACATGGCACCAACAACAAACAACAAGCCATGTGCTCAGCAAAACACACAGTGACATATGGTGGCCAACTAGGGCACACCAGCAGAACCGTGACATTCAGAATATCATTAAACAGGACATTCCTTGAATCATAAATAAACAGGAGAATTTTTTTTTAAAGAAAATACTTTTCATAAAAAAAAAAAACTTGTTTTTATCAAAACAATATAATATAAACAGATTGAACTGTATTCCCTTATAATCAAATTGACCTCTGTACACTGTTGACCCTTTAACCAACCCTTAAACCTACCCATGCCACCAAACCTGTCCCTAACCTTACCCGTTTCACACCTCAATAGCAGCAAAAGTGTTTGCATTAACACAAGCTTTTAATCATTTTATAACATTTGTAAAAATCATTTCTAGATTTTCAAAAAGTGCTTGATCATATGGAATTGAAAGTTTAATGATATTTGTAAGCATTTTAACTTATATGAAATAATTTGTTTGTTTAATAAGTTTATTAGCAAACATCAACAATCACATTATCACGTTTCTAACTCTTTGAATATATATTAACTAATGATCCATAAAGCATTATATAATGTCTGTTCATGATTTATTAATGAAAGTTATTATAAAGTGTTATCCATTTTTTGACTCTCAAGTAACGGTAGCCTCTGACTTGCATTTTATAAATCATCAAGGACCACGGTTTCAGCTAAACATCTTCCTTACTGTCCTACTGAAGTAAAAAGTCACCTACATCTTGAATGGTCTGAGGGTGAGTTAATTAAACAGCAAATTGTATTTTTTTGGGTGAACTACAGAAAAAAAAGACATAAATTTCATGTGCAAAAACATGTGGCCACATGTACATGTGAAATGTCATGTGTGAAATATTTTGAACACATGTGAAACGCGTGTTTTGCACATGGGAAACATATGCATTTTCATGTGAATCCCATATATTCCCGTGTGATCACATGTGAAACACATGTATCATAAACCTGCTTGTGTTGCAATCCTGTGTTTGTTAGTAGACTTGCATGGTTTAAAAACTCTGCATCTGGTCAATATTTCACTCATACACAATATACACTCAAAAAATATTTAATCCTGTTTAAGATCTCAATTGTACAGTAAAATTCCATTAAGGTGAATTGAGCAATCCTTATACACCAGGGTTCCTCAAATCTTGCCCTGGAGGTCCAATGCGCTGCAGAGTTTAGCTCCAACCCTGACCAAACTCACCTGCCTGTGATTTTCTAATGATCCTGAAGACATTTATTAACATGCTCAGGTGTGTTTGATTAGGGTTCGAGCGAAACTCTGCAGGAAAGTGTATCTCGTGGGCCAGATTTGAGGATCCCTGTTATACACTATTCATATTATGAAGAATTAAAAATTAATAACTACAGCCTAATAAAGCATTTTTTATAGAAATCTTAATAACTGGGAATGCACCATTTCAGATTTGTTCATAAATAAAAAAAATAATAAAATGTGACTCAATGTTTTCAATCACCGTTCCCATGGCATGAAGTTGATAGAACTTGAAGTTGATAGAAGTACATAGAGAGGCACCATTAAGTACAATTAACTCAATATTTATTAGTCTCTTCTGTAATTTTGTTGTATTTGGGGGAAGTTGTGGCCTAATGGTTAGAGAGTCGGACTCGTAACCCAAAGGTTGTGGGTTCGAGTCTCGTAACGGCAGGGATTGTAGGTGGGGGGAGTGAATGTACAGCGCTCTCTCCCACCTTCAATACCACGACTGAGGTGCCCTTGAGCAAGGCACTCAGCCCCCAACTGCTCCCCGGGTGCCGCAGCATAAAATGGCTGCCCACTGCTCCGGGTGTGTGTTCACGGTGTGTGTGCATGGGTTAAATGCAGAGCACTAATTCCTAGTATGAGCACTAATTCCCACATGTCACGTCACTCGTCACTCACTCATTTAGACCTATCAACTTCAGTCATATTTCATATTCAGATGACATGATATTTTTACAGGTTGGTAATGAACTGGATTTGTGTCATTGTCAATGATGACTGTAAGGAGTGCCACGGTAACATCTCCAAACTCATCAGACTTGTTCTAAATTAATGAATGAAAGAGACATAAAATCACAAAAAAATCCATGGTGTCCAAAATAGTAGTGTTCAATTTAATTATTTTTTAAACCCATCAATGATTTTTTTTTTTCAATTTAAAATTATTTTTGACAAATAATCTTACACAGACTGATGCTAAGCTAACATAGTTCACCCAAAAATGAACATTCAGTCATTATTTACTCTAATGCCATATGGCCTTTCTTGTTGAGACCACAAAATGAGAAATTAAAAAAATGGTGAAAAACAAAACAAATTTTTATTTGTTATTTGGCAAAAATTCTGTTGGTCTGTTGTGAAGGACTGCATTTATGAGAATATATTTGCTCATTTCACTCCGGCTCACCCAGGAAAGATCAAGATTTTAGAAGATTCAAGATTGAAAACACTACACAAAACATGACTCTCATAAAGCTCAAAAGCAGTGGTGTAATGTAATAATAATACTTCGTTACAGTACTTAAGTGTTTTTTGGGAGAATCTGTACTTTACTTGAGTTTTTATATTTCAGCCAACTTTTACTTTTACTCCACTACATTTCCTAATTAAAATGTATACTTTTACTTCTATACATTTCCCCGAAGCATATTCGTTACTTACAACAAAATAGTCAGAAGTCAGAAGAACACGGACTGCAGGAAAGCAGGTTTGACGAATCAGTGATCTGGCATTTGCAAGTTAGACTCATGTGCAAACAGTGCGCACACAACCGCGGATGATTCATTTTCCACTCAAATCGAGTCTGGGGTGTGCGATACAGCATCGTCTGCGATAATATGGTAAGTGTTGTTGTAATGATGTGCGATCGCCGATCGGACATGATAGTGTAGGCTATATCACCAAATCACACACAGACTGCATGCACGTTGATTTATTAATCTATTAATACTCAAAATTCCAGGCATTCTAAATTGTAGACGGCAAAAATGCTTCTGTATGCTTTTTATATTTATATAATTTAATATAGTTAAATTAATCTATATCACACAAAGAGTACCGTTTTTCTGCATATATTAGCATGAGCACATTTAATAATTAGTTTATACAAGTTCAGTAAAGCAATAAGTGACTTACATTTTAGACATAATATTGCTTGTTTTTTGCTCAATTAGCCTAACGAAAATAGTTCCAAACAAAGATCACAGCACTGTTTTGCGTCTCTGAGCAACGGACGGTGTTTACTGTTTACCTATTGAATGAATCATCTTTTTGACCGAATCGGTTGAATAAATTATTCAGTGATTCACTAATTAACACAGTCAAATGCTTTGTTTCTGAATGAGTCAGTTGTTTTAATGAATCGGTTGAATCTCAATGACTCACTCATTAACAGTCACTTGTTGCCACCTACTGGCGGTTTTAATTTCACGTTTCGACAGTTTTTTTCATGTTTTAAATTATTTCAAATATCAGTATTCAACATTTTATGTTAAAAACAAGTCATTTGGCCTATTTATGCATCCTTAACTGCAGTTTGAATGCATCCATGTCCCCTCTGAGATACATAAACTGTGTAAATACATCTAAATGCTATTTTAGATGCAGATTCCAGAAATTTTTCTTTTGTTGGAATGAAAGACACTAAGTACCGTATTACTCATGTATTGTCTTCTATGAGGTGAAGACCTCCCGACCAGAACAATGCAATAATTTGCTTTGTTGTTCTGACAGAAAACAGAAAATGTCGAAAACGCTGATGAACTGACTGAACAAAAGTATGAGAAAAAAACACTTTTGCATTTTGATGAAATACATACAGTAGAGTGGTACTGTAAGTGGTACTGGCATTGCCTCCTCTCATGTGACTTTCCCCCATTCATTCTCAATTACCCCCCACCAAACTCACCTCATGCTTTATGGGGTCTGTTAAAACTCAATGGGCTCAGGGGAGGCGAGAGAGGTGCATACTCACTGCACGCTTTAGGGTCTCTGTTAAGCCTCAGTGGGCTCAGGGGAGACAAGAGAGATGCAGACTCCTGCTGTAACTTTACCTGCTGATGTCACTGTTGGACAATGTTTCTTTAGAAAAATGAGTGAGTTAACGTTATATTTTGTAATATTTGAATAGTTTTATTTTTGTACTACAATTGTTTTTTTCTCATCCAATATTTTGTGGAACTCAGAGGAAAAAACCCTGAAATATATATATATGTCTTATATCTTTGAGTTCAGCTCATTAAAAATGGGGTAAAAACAAAAGTGTTGCGTTTATAATTTTATTATGTGTATATATATATATATATATATATATATATGTGTGCATGTGTGTGCATGTGTGTATGTATTAGTTATTATGCTACCTAACTGATCAACAGTTATAAGTACAAGCTAATAACAAGGTGTATCATCATAAGTGAACACTTATTACTGAACATTGTTTATTACTGAATCATGAGGAGTATGTACCACTAAAGTATAATTGATAAATTCTATATTCATAACTTGAGAAACAATACTTTGGTAATACTTTGTTTCGATAGTCCACGTTAGATATTTTACTAACTACAAGTAACTTTGCAACTACAGAATATGCCAACTAATTAACAGAGAAAGCTACAAGGGACTACAACCACAGGACGGGAAACAAGAAATGGGAACAAACTAAAAGACAACATAACACCAGGGTACAGTGAAGCTGAAAATGCACAGAATTTGTTTAATGTGTGATCCACATGTTGGTAACATTATTCCCACATGTGCCACATGTGCTCTATTATGTTGCAACATGTGGTGACATTGTCTACATGTGATCACATGTGGAAAACATGTGAAATTCAGGTGGTTTTCAGGGAGACCTGCCATAGGTTGCTTACTTTTGACTTAAAGTGTCATTACTTAATTCTACCTTCAAATGAATTAATGGTACTAAAAACATGCAAAGATTTTCCCAGGCTCTCCAATACCCTTCAAGTTAAACGATTTCTTCAGATGTTACTCTTGAGCTGTCATCTGAATGTATGAAATAAAGATTTATATCTACATTTTTTCTTTCTGTGGGAATGATGACATCCTAGCATTCCTGTCAGTTTTTCAAAGGGCATCTTTTCATTGCACTGGATCTCTGCACTAGATTTCTTTGACCTATCTGTGAAAGACCCCATTATATATCATGTTATATATATATATATATATAAAACATGAAGTGAATTCTTCCTGTACTGCAAGGGGAGATCTGAAGAAAATCGGGGCTCTTGCATTATACTCCATTATGCAACATTGTCATGAACAGAAATAGCTGTCAGCACCCTAAGGAGGTATGTCAGTTCATTTCTGTACTACGCCACTAGTAATTCATGTGCCTTCAGCTTTAAATACTGTACATGGTGTGCAGCGGTGCAGCATGAGTGGTTCTGACTGAGGAATAATTAGCAGACATGTCTGGAGAGCATGTTCTGCTCTGCCACTGTGCTTCTCAAAAGTAGCTTTAAAAGGCCATAATCTGTGCTTTCCCTGAAGTCCACTTATAATGTTTGCTAAGGTTTTCTGCACTAAATGTAGTTTAACATTACCATTTTCCACCCTCTCTCCAACCTCACATTTGTTGCTGAACCTTGAAGAATATTGCATGTACATGATTTTTACACTGTAAAACTAATTATTTTTTTTGAAGTTGTAAATAGTTGTATCTCATGTTTAATTTAATGTGTTACTTGCCATTTCAACTACAGTGTCCTTGTATTGACATAGTTCACACCGTTTTTTGTCAGAATGGTACAAATCCCTCAATATGGAGCAGCCAGTGTCATTTAAATATGAGCAGTCATGTACTGATGTTCTCATAGTTGTAATTTCAATAAATTGTTTCAGTGGTTCCAGCAGTACAAATCCAATTAATTTTCTCTGTATGTGAATGGATGTTTAACAATAACAATTAAAAACGTTAAAAATAAGACCTACTGTGAATTGCAAGGTTGTTAATTGTACATGCTTCAGTTGAGGCCAGTCCATATATTGTTTCAAGAGAAAAAAAAATAATAATAATCTTGCACAATTCCAGTTGAGGAACTACTGTACTCCATGATTCTGCAGAGAAGTATCCAAACAGTATACATTCACTGGCCACTTTTTTAGGTACACCTGTTCAACTGCTCCTTAACATAAACATCTAATCAGCCAATCACATGGTAGCATTTAGGCATGTAGACATGGTCAAGATGATCTGCTGAAGTTCAAACCGAGCATCTGAATGGGGAAGAAAGGTGATTTAAGTGACTGTGAACGTGGCATGATTGTTGGTGCCAGACGGGCTGGTCTGAGTATTTCAGAAACTGCTGATCTACTGGGATTTTCACGCACAACCATCTCTAGGGTTTACAGAGAATGGCCCGAAAAAGAGAAAATATCCAGTGAGTGGCAGTTGTGTGGACAAAAATGCCTTGTTGATATCTAATGGGAGTTTTTTATGCATGACCATCTCTAGGGTTTACGGAGAATGGGCCAAAAAAGAGAAAATATTGACTGAGCAGCATTTCTGTTGGCAAAAACGCCTTATTGATGCCAGAGGTCAGACGTGAATGGTCCGACTGGTTCGAACTGAGAGAAAGATAACAGTAACTCAAAAAATGATCACTCATTACAACTGAGGAATGCAGAAGAGCATCTCTGAACGCACAACACTGCGAACCTTGAAGCAGATGGGCTAAGACCATATCGAGTGCCACTTCTATCAGCTAACAACAGGAAACCGAGGATACAATTTGCACAGGCTCACCAAAATGAGATAAAAGTTTGGAAAAAGGTTGTCTGTCTGATTAGTCTCGATTTCTGCTGCAACATTCAGATGGTATAGGGTCAGAATTTAGCATAAACAACATGAAAGCATGGATCTATCCTGCCTTATCAGTAGTTCAGGCCGCTTGTGGGGGATATTTTCTTGGCACACTTTGGGCCTCTTAATATCAATCGAGCATTGTTTAAAATCCATCCCTTTATCACACAGTTTACCCATCTTGTGATGGCTACTTCCAGCAGGATAATGCACCGCAAGATCAAACTGTCGTGAAGCTCAAATGATATCAAATTAGTTTCTTGAACATAACACTGGGTTCACTATACTCAATGGCCTCCACCATTACGAGATCTCAATCCAGTGGATCACCACTGGGATGAGGTGGAACAGGAGATTCACATCATGGATGCACAGCTGACAAATCTGCTATCATGTCAATATGGACCAGAATATTGGAGAAATCATTCCAGGTCCTTGCTGAATCTATGCCATCAGTTCCGAATTAATGCATATGGAAAAACGCTGTTCTATACTGTGAAGATTCCTTTTTTACTCCCATGTGGTCCATAAATTATCTGGATGAAATAAGGAAAAGCAATTTAAAAAGGCCAAGGAAAATCCGCTGTCACTGAATTTTTTTATGTGAGCTCCACAAAACCCTGCTAACATGATACACAGCCCTGTATAGCAGCTATAAAATGTCTTCTTGCCATCTTTCTGTCCTAACAAATCTACCCTTGATCTACCCTTGTTTATGACCATGAAATCTGATGTTTTGCAGATTAGAAGCATCACTCTCACTCTTTTTCTCTGTCGAGTGTCAGACTCTGGGCCAGGTTTTGTGTGTGTCTTTGCTCCCTATGTGCTCCGTCTTCCAGTTTCTCTGTCTCGTGTTTTGAATTCATTGTTCCCAGGTGTTTCCAATGTTAATTGTCATTAGTTCCAGGTGTCCCTTGTCTTCCCCTCATCAGTTCCTGTGTATTTAAAGTGTGTTCTAGTTCTTGTCCTTTGTCAGTCGTTGAACGTCATCCTGATGTGTCGAGTCCTGTGATCCCCAGCCTTTGTTAATAAAACCCTTTTGATTTATTCTACTCCGTGTCTCCTCGCTCCTTCGTTCCCGTGTTCCTCGTGTGTGTGCACCGTGACAGAACGACTGACCATAAACAGTAAGCGGCGCTCCTTCTCCCGTGTTTTATTTCCGTTTTTTGAACAGTCTTTTGTTTTCCTTTTTCTCCCCCAGCCCGCTGACCGGGCCGATGTCAAGCCCGTCAGCCGGGGCTATTTCCAGCCCGCTGGCCTCGCCGAAGACAAGCCTGCCGGACGCTCAGAACCAGTCGCGCCAAGGCAAGTTCGCTGGCCCCGCATATGGCAAGCCTTCCGGACATTAATGTGGCAAGCCCGCCCGGCGGTTCCTATGCCAAGCCCGCCAGCCGGGGCTATCTCCAGCCCGCTGACCAGGCCGATGGGAGGCCTGTCAGCCAGGGCTATCTCCAGCCCGCTGGCCACGCATATGGCAAGCCCACCGGACATTAATGTGGCAAGCCCGCCAGACGGGGCTCCCGATCCCCAGTTCCGCTCAGGAAGGGCTCCCGAACCCCAGTTCTGCCCAGGAAGGGCTCCCGTTCCGCCCAGGAAGGGCTCCCGATCCCCGTTTCCGCACAGGCAGGGCTCCCGATCCCCAGTTAAGCCCAGGGAGGGCTCCCGACCCCCAGTTCCGCCCAGGAAGGGCTCCCAATCCCCAGCTCCGCCCAGGCAGGGCTCCCGATCCCCAGTTAAGCCCAGGGAGGGCTCCCGACCCCCAGTTCCGCCCAGGAAGGGCTCCCAATCCCCAGCTCCGCCCAGGCAGGGCTCCCGATCCCCAGTTAAGCCCAGGGAGGGCTCCCGACCCCCAGTTCCGCCCAGGAAGGGCTCCCAATCCCCAGCTCCGCCCAGGCAGGGCTCCCGATCCCCAGTTAAGCCCAGGGAGGGCTCCCGACCCCCAGTTCCGCCCAGGAAGGGCTCCCAATCCCCAGCTCCGCCCAGGCAGGGCTCCCGATCCCCAGTTAAGCCCAGGGAGGGCTCCCGACCCCCAGTTCCGCCCAGGAAGGGCTCCCAATCCCCAGCTCCGCCCAGGCAGGGCTCCCGATCCCCAGTTAAGCCCAGGGAGGGCTCCCGACCCCCAGTTCCGCCCAGGAAGGGCTCCCAATCCCCAGCTCCGCCCAGGCAGGGCTCCCGATCCCCAGTTAAGCCCAGGGAGGGCTCCCGACCCCCAGTTCCGCCCAGGAAGGGCTCCCAATCCCCAGCTCCGCCCAGGCAGGGCTCCCGATCCCCAGTTAAGCCCAGGGAGGGCTCCCGACCCCCAGTTCCGCCCAGGAAGGGCTCCCAATCCCCAGCTCCGCCCAGGCAGGGCTCCCGATCCCCAGTTAAGCCCAGGGAGGGCTCCCGACCCCCAGTTCCGCCAAGGAAGGACTCCCGATCCCCAGTTCCGCCCAGGCAGGGCTCCCGATCCCCAGTTCCTCGCTCCTTCGTTCCCGTGTTCCTCGTGTGTGTGCACCGTGACATCGAGGTTCCACAGATCCTTGGACCTCCTCTGAGGGGTGTTACGTTGTTCTTTCATGTCTTCTGCTTCATCCCTCCTGGCTTAGCCTGCTAAGAGCTGTTGTTTGCTCGTATGTTCATACTTGCTCCATTTGCACTGTTACAGCAGCTGTAAATGTTCTGAAAGCTCCAGGCTCTCTCAGAGCTGTATATCAAAGCTGTGGAATGAAATGCTACAGAAAGTACACTTCCATGGATCCCCAAGGTTAAAAATCTGGTTACAAAATGTATAAGGACATTTGCCTACTAGCTTGAGGTTTTATATACCTGGTTAGTACCATCAATTTGTTGATGTGATCTCACATTTGTTGTCAGGAGCAATGTAGAAGAACACCTATTTAGCTTTATACAGTTTTCACACAGGAGAAGACTAGTATGCAAATCATTATTTCTTTCTAAAATAACACTGTAATTAACTTTCAGAGGGAGTTTTGCCTCCCTTTTATGAGGTTTTATTTGTGCCAAAAACAAGTAGACTGCTTTCTACTTTACATTTGTTTACAGTCATTAGTACTTGAGATACATTAGTATATGTTGATGTGTATGTTCTTTATGTCGCCTTGTTCTGTTGTTCTCAGTGTCATCATCTGTTGTTTATGGAAGGCTGTTTCCAAAAATTATGGCATTCCTTTTCTGCCAAAAAAGTGTTGATGATCAATACATTATACAAAGCAGTCAACACTCTCTTTTTTTTTGGCACAAACAAATCATCATAACCTTCATGTTGATTTTTACTGAGGACCTATTTTATTGAGGAATGGGTCAGACAGGTGGACAGACTTGTTATAAATTTTAGCAACTCACTCATGGCTGAACATTTGATTTTCACTTGCTAATCTCTACTGAGTATATTATTATAGATATATTATCTATATTATACATCAGTGTTTCTGCAGAGTTTCAAATTAACATGCCAACGTCACATCTCAGCAACTTGTGTATCATTTACAATTCAGAGTTTCCTACTCTTAAATATGACTTCGCATTGTTATTAGTGTGTTCTGAACTCATAATTATTATATTTCTGACTCCAATCAAAAGGCCTATAAATGAACTTGAGATTACTTTAAATGATATTTGAGTGAGCTTTTGAATGAGCTTTTCAGTGGGTGAACATTTTCAGTGTTGTGATATACAGTGGGGTCAAAAAAGTATGCAATTTTTCTCTCTCTCTGTCTCTCTCTTTCTCCCCTCGTTTAACCTGAAAATGAACAAAATTGTAACATTTTAAAGCATTTAAAAAGAAAAAGAAAAACAAATGTTATGATTAGAGGTAATATGATTTA
>NW_015537959.1:1190883-1193387 GCF_001515605.1 Sinocyclocheilus anshuiensis
TATATATATATATTCTGCACTATTTGTAGGTCACTAACAAAACAATTTTAATTTCAGGTTTTCTTGCTTCCATTAAACATTTGATTGGAACACTCTCAAATGATACTAAATGTCATGATCAACATGTATGCTGACATTAGTTCAAAAACCAAACAAAATGTTAATAGTTCAATCAAATTGTAATGCTGAAAAAACTAATTTATAATACATTTTGAAAAAAAAGTCAGATTTTTAGCCCACTGTATGCAAGATGTATCTGCGAGCTCTTTAAATGGCAAAAGAAAATGATTTAAATGCTGTGACACAGTGTATTATTACAGCACAGTTCTTGTCAGATTAACACACTAGTTTAGCACACTAATCTGAAGCTCTGTTGTAATAGCGCTTGTTGTTGGCCATAGCATGAGATAACTGGGAGAGAGATGATAACGCTTAGAGCTGTTTTCTCTTGATCCTTCACCTGATTTTCCCTCATGAGATCACATCACTGCCTGTGGCACGGATTATTAAGCACTCCAGTGGCGACAGCTGTGTGGCAGCCATGGCTTTTCCTCTATTTTTCAGTATATGGGTACCTAGAGCATTCCATCATACGCTTTTGCTGGTACACGTGTCTTTGTCATCTGCAGAGAGAGAGTCACCATTGCCCTGTAGCATCTTTTTTTCTACATAGATACACATATTGCCCTCCTGTGTCACAGGCTGTCTGCACAAAACTTTTAAAGCTAAGAGACAAACATAAACTTCTGTCTGTATTAAAACTGATAAGAGGCCGATTTTGAAAGCAGGTGTGTCCTGTGTTTACAGTGAGAAAGAGGATGTGACACAAGCAGATTTTGAAACATGACTTTGAACAGAAAAAAAAAAAAAAACAGGTCTATTTTCCATTAGCAGGCAAATCACGAAGCGTTTAGCTTTTTTTTTTTTTTTGCAGGATTTTCTGTTTTAGGCCAATAATTCCTGATGCCATGGATACAGACTAATGATTGCTATCAGGTTAGCCTCAAAGACACATGAAATTACTTGATGAAGGCACTTTTCTTTCCTGTGTTGACATAGTGAAACAGGAAGTTTGGCCAGGGCATATCAAGAGCTCATTTCTTAAAAAAAACAAGTAAAGCCTTTAGTTTTAGTGTCAGTCATGAACCATTATAGTAGCAAGCATTTGATTGGACACAATTGTGGATATGCCGTGAGTGCAGGGGCCGGTTGCATAAACTGTTTAGAATAGTCTTAAAAAGTTAGTCATCTATTTTTTTTCTTCAAGACTGATCATAACTTTTTTAATTAAATTAGGAAAAGGTAGATTGGGCTTATTTGTATTGGACAAAGTAAGACTGATTACCCCTTGGCAACTGCTAGTTGGTCAAACAAGTTCTTAAGACAGTCTTAACATGGTGGCTAAGTTTATGCAACTGGCACCGGTATGTTGTCATCAGTATTTTTGGTCTGTTTACTAAGAAGAGAATTGTGTATAAATGTGTTTAAAGTTCATTTTGTCAATGAATGTTTAGGAGCACACTAGCTTTTTGTAAAGAAATTAATGCTTTTATTCAGCATGGATGAATTAAATTGATCAAAAATGACAATAAAGATTTTCAGAATGTTACAAAAGGTTTCTCTTTTTAACTTTCTATTCATCCTGAAAAAAGTATCACAGTTTCCATAAGCAGCACAATGTTTTCAACATTGATAATAATAAGACATTTTTCTTGAGCAGCAAATCAGCCACAGTGAGCATAAGAGACTTATTTGAAAAACATTTTAAAAATCTTACTCACCCTAAACTTTTTAACGGTCGTGTAAATGAAGCTACTAGACATGGGGAAAAAAATATTTCTTTGCTGCTTTCAAAGAAAGACCAATATGAATGTTGATATATCCTACTTTAGTAAAACAAATGAAGTATTTGAGCTCTGTTCTTTCTCACTCAGAATGATCCAGCAGAGTATGGACCGTTGTAACATGTTCTTGTATTGACTGAGGACAGTACAGTCAGAAAGAGAGAACACCAGCTGGGATTCGGCATATAAAATGATGTTGTTAAATAAAATGAAACTGTATGTTAATGACGCTTTCATCATTTGGCTTATCTTTATACAGTAGTTCTAAAGAACGCTCCCTGCATATGGTCTATTGTGTGTTGCTCGGAGACACACAACAGTTCTGCTGTGGCTTTATGGGTAATATTTACATAGGCTACAATTGTCTGTTAATGCTCAATTTTGCCAATCTAAAATATACCACAATATTAACTTCTTATTTACTGAACTGTTGTTTAAAATCACATGCGCTCGTTATATTCAGGACAGAAACAAGCACTTGTGTGATATTGCTCTCACTGCTCGTGTGATATCGCTTATCATGTGAGACAAAACTAATACAGGAGCATTTTTGCCCCAATATCTAGAATTTTAGGGCATAACTGCACTTATGGAGTTGTTGCCCTGCATCATATTTGTCAACAGTCAACTGTATGAAGTGCAAGAGTATGTACGGGTCTG
>NW_015537959.1:1193431-1193845 GCF_001515605.1 Sinocyclocheilus anshuiensis
TGTGTGTGTGTGTGTTGCTTTGATTGATCGTTCATGATTGACTTTGCACTGCATGTCACATCTTTCATGTACCAAAATATTTAGTTAAATGCTGCTGTTCTTCAATATATCTGTCATTATATTTATATAAAATAATGTAGTTCTTCTATTCGGGGAAAAAACATCACTTGTGTGATATTGCTTTCACTACTCATGTGACATCGCTCATCATATTATATAAATATGAGACAAAAATTCATACGGGGGCTTTTTTTGGCCCAATAACTTAAATTTTAAGGGCATATAACGGCATATAACTGCATTTTATAGAATACGTCACACAGCGAGTTGTTGCCCTGCATCTTGTTTGTCAACAGTGAAATGTAAGATGATGTATTGGTCTGGGGGCAGGGCAGGTGCGTTAATTGCATTAAA
>NW_015537959.1:1193882-1206446 GCF_001515605.1 Sinocyclocheilus anshuiensis
TATTTATATAAAATAATGTAGTTCTACTTTTAATTGTCATATTTAAGTTTAAAGACCCATCAGTTAATCCCCACAGATTTGACATCATTTATATTTAGTCATGACACATGAGATCCAGTGACATTTGATGTTATCGATGTCCACCCTGCACCCTATACACCGTATTTGATTTGACAGTTGCATAATGATTTGCATGAATCAAATTGATTAAATGGTTTGTCAATCACACAGATACCATAAGACTTTTTGCCACTTTTATGGTGCCTTTTCATCTTGTTTGGACATTATAGCTTGCATTAAAAGCTTTCTGGAGATTAAATAATTATCTTTTTTTATTCATTCCATAAAATAAAAATAAATAAAATAACAGCATACAGTTCTGGAATGACACGAGTGCGAGTAAATAATGACAATTTCGTTTTTTTCCTTTAAGTCTGTCACTGTAATCTGCCAGATAAATACAGCTTCTATATTTTAGCTGCTTTTCTTAGTAGCTTGACTAATTTGGGAAGCTGCAGTTTCAAGATAGATTCTCTAAAATTGGTCTTCATAAAAATGAGTGAGAGTTACAGGCTTACATTAGTATGCGCTCGGAAACTTTGCACACAATATAAGTGTCACCTTTTCTCTTTCCATTCCTCCTGTTGTGACTCTGGAGACTCTGTCACTACCCATCCTCCCTTCTTTTCTCTCTCTCTCTCTCTCATGCTCTTTTTTCCTCTACCCATATTTAGGCTCTAATTACACAAGCGGTTATCCCATCATCATATTGGCTTTGACTAAAAAGAAAAGGTTCCTTCACATCCCATTATATTTTCATATTTGTGTTTTACACAGGTGACGGGGCACTGGCTGATAAGATTTCTCATCTTTGGGCTTAATAACATCCCACCCTCCCTCGCTTGCTCTTCCTATTGAACTGATGAAATCAATATGGTTATGCACATTCTCAAAAGCTCGAGCGTTTTACTAGAACCAAGCGCAATTTTGTGCAATCAGGCAGGTGTACTGTGAATAGACGCTTTGTATCCGATCCTCAGATTCATTCCATCCCAAATTCGATGAATGGATGAATGGGGGCCACGCAGTACGAGCAGATTTATCAGCGGATAAGAACATGAGCGACCAAATGAATGCTTAATGGAAAGCTGAGGTAGGCAGATGTTGGAAGTCTAACTTAGAAAATAAAGAGAACATCTCCAGACTCCAGACATCTCTATGCAATAATGCAAAAATATTCAGTAAAAATTTTTATTAATTCTTAATAAGTCAGAAGCGCAGAACTCTTGCAGAGAGTACGTTCATGCACAATACTTGCTGATTTCTCATCGCATAAATACATAGTTATCAAATCTCATTTGCATTTATTTCAAATATGATAAGATGCTCAGGTTTGAGGACATAACATATCTGAATTAAATTAGGTTTGAAAGCTACGATGAAGGGGAAGGTTTTCAGAAAATAACAACTGAAAATATCAAAAAATAAATAAATAATTAAAAAACATAATTTACTCACCCTGGTGTTGTTCCAATATGCAGTATACCCATCTCTTTTTCAGAAAGAGAATGATAATTGTATTGATTTATTTATTCATTTATTTATTTTAATTACCTGTTACCAACTCATCTATACAGTATAATGACAGTGGATAGCGACCAGCTTTTTTAAAAAAGGACACAAAAGTATCACAGAGTGGTCCCATGTGACATGTACTGCATATTCCAAATGTTCTGGGGGTATGATAGGGTTTGGTGAAAAACAAACCGAAATTTAATGTCATAGGCTATTTAACAAAAACCCCGACCTTTGTTTTCTGTGTTGGTCGTCTATGAACAGTTGCATGTTCATGAGACTCTATTAATGCATTAAACGCACTCTATTAACTCTATTAAATTTGTGAGCAATCAAGATGGATAAAAAATTTGTCACAAAATACAATCAATGTACTTTCTTCTCTGAGGTAAGTATATCTGTTGTGTTTGTCACGACAAGTTACCATGTTCACATCTGTCAACCGACAATTGGAGTGCAGTCCAGAGATATTCAACTATCACGGCAGTTCGTGACAAGGTCATGAAATTTAATCTATCGATTTGTGTTCAAGCACAACTTTCAATCTAATATATTTTAATAGGGAGTATCTTTCGTTCCTGTACCACATTTTTCTTTCTGCCACAGGAGCACGTTCTGTGATTTCTGTTTAATCAGCCACTGTCAGACTCTGTTCCATGTTTTGTCTGTGTCTTGCTCCCCAGGTGTTCCTTTCCCATGTTTAATTTGTCCCAGGTGTTCCCCATGATGGTTCATGGATCCCAGGTGTGTCTCGTCATCCCCTCCTCCTTTGTATTTAAAGTGTTCCCAGTCCGTAGTTCTCTGTCCGCTGTTGAACGTCTTCCTGTGTTCGTCTCCCTTGGTTCCTTGGTGCAAATAAAGTCCTGTCAACATATTCTCCAGCATCTGCTCGTCCCTCGTGTGTGTGCAACGTGACAGCCACCATATTTTATTTACATTTATTTTTTATTTACACAATTTAGACATGTTTGAGCACGTAACCCAACCCCACCCCTAAACCTACCCATTTGTATATTCTATAAAACACAAGATATAACAGGCAGATATGACAACAGACGCTATTTATTTAAAAGTAAAAAAATAAATAAAAATACCAAAGTGTTCCGAGGTAAAGTGATTGATTTGTGTGAAGAACACACGCAAAAGTGATCACTGTCTCATCTGCATTCCGCCATAAAACTAGCTGTTTACTGTACACATTCAAAATTGGTGCCCAAAGAAGCAAGTGTAATGTCAGCTTTGATTGTGAAATGGCATTAAGTGTGTTCGACTTCTTGCAACGATGACATGTGTTTGGGGTTTACACCTACAGTTCCACTAATGCTCACAAATCTGTGTTTTTGTAACAGTAAAAGCTCTTTTTTGTGTAGTCGCAATGCTATATTGAGTTATGTTTATCAAACACTGATGAAAAAAATTGATTCATCCCATCACAGCCCCATAGGCTTTAAATTGCATAGGCTATGCAGTCCCGGAAACAGAATTTATTAGTTAATCTCCCGAGCCTTTGGGTTTGACGCCGGGTATACACTGTCCGATTTTGAACCGAATTCTGACTTGTGCGACTCTTTTTTTGAGTCGGGCTGAATTTCAGCTTTGTCGTGCATCTTTTGACGTGCAGTTTGCAGGGGGTAAAGAGAGGCGATTAGCCTCTACCGAGCGGCAATCAGATGGCCAGATGAATTTCTGACATGTCAGAAATTTTGGTTGCCCCTTGTGAGGGTATCGCACAACTGAAGCAAAACTACGAACCGACTGCCCTAAACTCCGTTTTTTCCCTAACTGCGCCTGAGTGAAAACAGAAATGAAACCATGGCGACATGGTGTGTAGTACGGATGGAGGCGATGGAGGCTACACAGTTCCGGGTTCGGGGGGTCCCGCGTGTTTATTTCGCACGTACACTCTTAAAAATAAAGGTGCTTCGTGATGCCATAGAAGAACCTTTTTGTCTAAATGGTTCCATAAAGAACCTTTAACATCTGAAGAGCCTTTCTGTTTCACAAAAGGTTCTTTGTGGCAAAAGAAGGTTCTTCAGATTATAAAAAGGTAAGAAAGAGATGGTTCTTTAAAGAACCTTTGACTGAATGGTTCTTTGTGGAACCAAAAATGATTCTTCTATGGCATCGCTTGAAGAACCTTTTGAAGCACCTTTATTTTTAAGAGTGTATAGTGTGAGCAGTCAAGTTGCAGCTCGACGAAAAGACCACATAGTGTGAGCACATAAATCCTGAGCTTTGGCAGTGAGAGTTGGTATTTAACAAAAACGTTGCTGAAATCACACAGTGTATGCCCGGAGTCATTTGTTCTTTTGTCACGTGACGTGACAGCAGTATTGGATTTACAAATTAGTTAATAATTCCCAACCTTCCTTACAAATACGTTTACAGTTATGTGATGTGTTTCTGGTCTCAAATTGTAGCTTGTATTTCTTATAATTTATACATTTGTGAATTTCTGTCATGATGGTTAACATTGAATGTGGTAATAAAGAGTTGGTTAATGCTTTAAACTTTATCCGTATGATGAAGAAAAATCACTTTGATAAAGCAAAGATACCTACATATAATAACAACATACAGTTAATAATTATGTAATGTTTGTGTTTGTAAGATACTGAGCCGGTAAGTGGGCGTGTGACGAGAGAATGAACGACTCAAACCCGAAGACTCGAGAAATGAACTAATCAACTCTGTACAGACTGCACAGCTTGTGACGTGAGTCGTGACAAAAGAACGAATGACTCAGATCGGGAGGTGAGGGAAACTAACAGCATCTGAATCAATGAATTAATTGTTTCTGTATCTCAAAAGTTGGCCTTGGTTGCATTATAGTTTTTTTTTTTTTTATTATTATTTGAAATGTCACGTACAGTAAGTTATGGAATTTGGCTATTAACAATCTGCTGAAATGACTTGATTTGTTGATTTTGATGAATGAGATTCAAAGATCTGAGTCAGTAAAATGATCCAAACTTCCCATCACCAGCCGATATACTCCCTATTGAAATATATTAGATTGAAAATCGTGCTGAGTGACATGAAAAAAAGGGAAATTCGTGTCCATGAACACGAATCCATAGATTAAATTTCGTGATTATGTCATGAACTGCCCAACTCAGTGAAGAAAGAAAGTAGACAGATACTTTTATTTTTTTTTTTAATCTTGATAAGGTCTCATGAATGCACAGCCATGCACAGAAGACCAACGGCCAAAGTCATGTTTTTTTTTTTTCATGTTTATCACCAAACCTTATCGTATACCCCCAGAACACATCACATTGGATCATTCTGTGATACCATTGCATCTTTTTTATTCCTTTTTTTTTCCCTTTTATGGTCCTAAAAAGACAGAAGGGCAGATGGCAATAACACCACATTAAGTAAATAATGACAGAATTTAAATTTTTGGCTGAACTATCCTTTAAATATAGGTCTGTTTCTCACATTTTTATTTTATTTTTGAAGCTTGAGAGCCCTGTCCCCTGCAAAATATACTGTTTAATATTTTCTCGCAGAAGAAAAAGGATTCATTGGTCAGGCCTGTAGTTCATGTTTCTGTTTGCCCTGCAGCGTACGACAGTTAGTAGAAGCTAGAGATGATAGTTTATAAGGTTTTAAATATGGATATTTTTCTTACCAAACACATCACTTCACTTCAGAAGGCCTTTATTAACCCCCCGGAGCCGTGTGGAGCACTTTTTATGATGGATGGGTTTTCCACCATGTTTCTCATCATCTGACTGAAACAGTCGGTTTTGGGGTGTTTTCCTTTAAGAGGTCAGTGTAACCGCCCACTTTTATGATTGGCTAACATCTTTTAACATGGGACCTGAACATGATGGACTCTAAAAATAATAAAGTAAACAAAGTAAAAATATTGTGATTATTCATTATGAATTTGACTGCCATTACCGTTTTAAAAATAGTTTTTACATGAAATACATTACTTATAGTTTTCGGCTTCGTTGTTGGGTCCAGAACAGTTGGCACAGCCTGATCTTTGAGCAAAAGTATTTTGGCAAAGCCAGCATCATACTGCAATTTATTCAATTTTACACGCAATATTTTAAATTTTACACGCATTAATTAGCACTGACGTGACTGGGACATTCACTAAACATAAACTGAATCCATTTTTCTCTGACGTCGGGATCCTTCGGCAACGTATACAAACATGTTGTTTTTCCACAGCCAGGAACAGCACATCGTCTGCCTGGCATCGCAGTCTTATTGTAAACAACCTCTTCTTCAGACTCACTCACTGCACGTCCACTGAACACCTGTGGGCGTAGCAACGATGCGATGATGCAAAAATAGGTGTCGTTGTCTTGTCGTATGCAAACGACTGCTCCCCCGTGACGTCACCCTGCACCTTGGGTCCAAACGAGCTGTTTTCTGAGGGTTATTACATAAATGCTTTTTTATTGATGATGAGGACATTTTAAGTTATGAAACTTGCAGGATATATTAAGCATACAAAAACCTCTTCTATGTCAACAGATCAAGGAAAATTTGGTTTTTCATGTCTTGACCCCTTTAAGTACTTCTTTTGAGTAATTACTTTGTGACTGTTAAGTGGCAAAAGTATGTTCTATATAGTATGAATGTGTGTAGTGTAGTATAAATGTAATCCATGTACTACATACATCATTGTTGTGATTTACAGCGTCAGTTTTACTGCACTGTAAAAAGAAAATGTGAAATTCACAGTAAAAAAAAAAAAGCGGCAGCTGTGGTTTAGAACTTTATCTGTAAAAATATGGTAGCCTCTCGTGGCTTATTAATTAAACACATTAGAGCCAGAACATGCTCAGAAATTCAGTGTAAAAAGACTCAAGTATGGATGTAAACATTCAGTATTCCCTGTACGATCAATTATAGATTTTCAACAGAACGAGGGAGATTAAATATTTTATATTATTTTGAAATAATAATTTCAAAAGAATTCTTGAAAAGGCCTTTTCTGTTCTGTACATTTTTCTTCACTGTAGCCAAGCGCTGCATGGACACTGGAGAGGCATTATAAGATTAAACTATAGCCGTTTCCCATAATCCCTTCCTAATTTGATGCATTACTATCTACCAGACTGACAGGAAGAACAAGACATGCCACCAAGGAGAAGTAAAGTGCTATTAGATGTTTGGCAATGAGGGTTTAGATCATGAAGCCTCGTGGGCTGAATTTTTTAAATGTAATTATGAATGCTGATTTCTGCATTCTCATGCTCATTATGGAAAGTAACACCCACGATGGCTCTTCAGGAATGAAATTGTGAAATATTATAACGTGATTGCACAGCTTAAAGAGGAATTGCTCACTCTGCAGTGTTTTCATATGCATGCAAATTCATCACTTTTTATATATATATATTTAGCCTTTTAATTTCATAGGAAAGTCAAGGGAAACATGGCATGATGCAGACTGGATGTGAACCGGCATTACTGTGAGCATGACAGGATTTTTCTATTCAGGCTATTAAGTTTGAGCTACATCTACATTTTCAAAAATATTCATACATATTCAAAACAATTCAGTTTCTACATTGAATTATATGGTCTCATTTTAGTTGATAATGGTCAACTATACAGTGATATTGTCAGACTCTGTTCCATGTTTTGTGTGTGTCCTGCTCCCCATGTGCCTTCACATGCCCTTATTTGGTTAGTTTCCTGTTCCTGTCCTGATTAGTTTAGTTCATTTGTCCCAGGTGTTTCCCTTGATATTTCATTGCTCCCAGGTGTGTCTCGTCATCCCCTCCTCCTGTGTGTGTGTATAAAATGTGTTCCCAATCCCAAGTTCTCTGTCCGCTGTTGTACGTCTTAGTGGAACGTCTTCCTGTGTTCATCTCCCTTGGTTCCTTGGTGCAAATAAAGTCTTGTCAACATATTCTCCAGCGTCTCCTCGTTCCTCGTGTGTGTGCAACGTGACAGATATATTTCTATACTGTTATACAGACATTTTATTTTGTTATCATCAAATGACTTGTACATTGGCAGGGTATTATATGTTGCGCATATAGGAATGTAAAACGCAAGTGGATTATCATGTTACATGTAAAGTATGATTTAGTTCATGTTGACGATGAAAGTAATCTAATTTGGCATCTATTTCACTAGATTCATTATACATGGAGAAAACCATTTAGAACATAATGTCGCCAATAGTATTTTTGTAAATGCTGTATATTATGAAAACTTTAGGCATGAGACATGCAGTTTTTGTGTATAGTGAACTTGTTAAGATTTATACTAATGCATCTATAAATTAAATTCAGATTGGACTAAGTTATTTGTACTCTTTATATGGATTAATTTAATGATCATAAAAGCTCAACAAGCAGGAAATAGTAGCAAAATCCTGTAAATGTAATGGTGAGAAATGTTTCACTCATTTTCTGATGTGTGTTGACTCAATGTTTCTGAACATCTTTATGAAAAAAAACAACGACATATTAGAATGATTTCTGAAGGATCATGGGACACTGAAGAGTAATGATGCTGAAAATTCAGCTTTGCCAACATAAAAATAAATTACATTTGAACATTAAAATAGAAATCAGTTCTTTTAAATTGTAATAATATTTCACAATATTACAGTTTTTACTGTATTTTTGATCAAATAAATGCAGCCTTGGTGAACATAAGAGACTTTACACTAAAACATGAAAAAATGTAACCGACCTTAAACTTTTGAATGGTACACTCTAAAAAATGCTGGGTTAAATACAACCCAGTGCTGGGTAAAATAGGGACAAACCCAGCAATTGGGATGTTTTGACCCAGCGGTTGGGTTAAATGTTTAACCCAACCTTCTGGGTAGTAACTCAACCGCTGGTTCAAAACAACCCAATTGCTGGGTTTGTCCCTATTTTACCCAGCACTGGGTTGTATTTAACCCAGCATTTTTTAGAGTGTATTGTAAGTGTTTGGATAAATGTAGTTACTTGTATACATTTATTGTAAATTCATTGAAAACAACAGTATTTGAGTACTGTATGCTGATAGGCTTCATGTCTATATGCATACTAAACATTTTTAAATCTATAAATACACATCAAATACAAATACATATGAATACTAATTAGATCACATTGCCATGTATGGTTTTTACACTGTAAACGCTGCATTCTAAAAGTTGTATAGTCTTGTGCATTATTGCTTTCTTTATTTATCTGAGTCTGTTTGAAAACATTTACTGTTCCAATTGCTTCTGATCTTGTGGAAATTGGCACAGATGTTGGTGTCTAGTCTTTTTTCACATCAAGATGTAAACTAAACATGAAACTATTCATAAACAACAAACCTTACAATTTCTATTTGCATCTCTCCTGTGCCCTCTGGATTCTTGTTATTTTGTGCTCGGGCAACTCATCTATTTTATGTGTCCTTTCACATGAATCGAATCAGTTTATGCTCATAAATGATGCATGACGAAGATAAAGACTGACAGGTGGACTTTTCTCTGTACATGTCTGACTAGAATGGAAGGTTTTATGGATGTATAGACAGCATTGCAGAGCATAGTGTGCCTGACTGAAGGTCAAGCACTGGAGTGAACAACAGAGTTAACTTAAAAAACTTTGGGACCCACTTTATATTAAGTGGCCTTAACAACTATTTACTTACATTTTAATTAATCATTTGGTACAATGCACTTATTGTGTACATACATGTTTTTACATTGTACTTATATTTTAAAAATACCTGCATGTAATTACATCTGTAATTAATTTCTGTAATTACATTTATAATTACACAGTTGACCCATCCCTTACACCTTAACCCACCCTTAAACCTACCCATACCAACAAACCTGTCCCTAACCTTACCTGTATCCCACCTCAATAGCAGCAAAAGTGTTTTGCAATACAATATGAACACAATAAGTACATTGTACTTAATTTTTGATGTAAGTACATAGTAGTTAAGGCCACTTAATATAAAGTGGGGCCAAACTTTGTTACCCCACTGTCTTAAAATTGTATTTTTATTTCTGTGTGATGCAGTTGTTTCAACATGCATTTTTGCGTTGAAACAACAGTTATACTGGTTCATTCAACTTTCAGCTTAGTTGAGGGCCAATTCAATTTTCTTGTCGTCTGGACAATTTATAAAACATTTGAAAACATTAAAATGCAAGAAAACTCACTGTAATCACCAGCATTTGATCAAGAGCTGATTTTGAAGTGATTTGGGTACTTTTGAATTACATGAGATTCACAAAAAAATGACAAGCATTTGACTTTGAAAGGCAAATAATTATTTTTTGACTTTTATTATACATCTTTATAGATATGTAACATTTAACCAAAGGTACCGTTATAAATATAATAAATCATGATAAATTATGGTAAAGTCCATTTGCCTTTAGGTAAAACAACATGGAGACTGTACAGAAAGAATTTATGCACTAAAAGACACAAAATATATACTATATATAGTGCTGGTAGATTACTTACAAATTGTAGTCTGTTACCGATTACAAATCATAACGAAAATTGTAGTTAGTAGCATAATCTGGATTACACTAATTAGATAATGTAGTGTGGTTACGTTTTGATTACTTTTAGATTACAATTAAACTAACTTTATTGTTTAAAACATAGATTTGAATGGGATTATCAAGTACCAAACAAAAAAAAAGGAATCAATATCATGAAATGCATTAAAAATTACATTACATGTGTGAATAATATGTAATCGTGTAATCCATAAAAAAGTAACTGTAATCTGATTATAAGCATTTAAAAAAAAAATCTGATTACGTAATCCAGATTACATGTACGCAGTTACTACCCAGCACTGTATAAATTATAAAATATGTTATTGTAAAACATTAATGAAAATATTATATTAAATTATATTATATTATATTATATTCACCTTAAGACCATCAGACATCAGTGTAAAAATGACTCTGAAATGTGAAGTTCTATGAAAAGCTCCATCACATGGTTTGATATTATCATTCATCACTGGTGGTGATTTGATATGTCAGTTGTAAACATATACATATGAGTGCAAACATACAGCTGCCACCACCATGTACGTTTAGTTTGTTTTCTTCTCCCATGTTTCCCCTGACCTAGTTTTCCCTCGTGTGTAGTTAATTCTGTTCACCTGTGTTCTGTTAATCTAGTCATTAGTCCTTTATTTGAGTTAGTATAAGTACTCCCCGTTCTGTTCTTTAGTTTGTCCGGTATTGATGTTTATGTTGTTTTGCTGTGTGTTCCCTTTGTGTACACGTAGCGTGACAGAATACCGGACCACATAAAAGTAAAGTTAAGCAGCGTTATTTATCCCCGTTTATTTTCCATTTTTGAAAGTTTTTCTTTTATTGGTATGACCCACTGTCCCAAATTCTTCATTCCTCCTGCTGGAGCAGGGGGAGCTTTCTCTTGAGGTCCACATGGCGGTCTTTCTGGAGACCGCCAATAGTACCAGCTACCCGGATGACGCGCTCTGCTCATTCTACATAGCGAGCCTGAACACCGCATGCAGAGCGTGTGTCCGGATGTGGACCTCAAGGGGATTTCGCCGACTTCGTGGAGTGGGTGCTGGTGAACAATGACTCTTCATTCACCATCGGTCTCGCCAGCCCCACTCTAGACCCAGATCCCAGCCGAACATTACCCCGCAGCGCGAAACGCTTGCCCAAGCCCACCGCAGACGGAGAGCCAAAGCTAAGGATCGCCCCACAGCCAGAGCCTCATGGATCGTCTGACCAGGTGCGAGAGCCGGCAATGAGGGATGATACAGTGCAGAGCGATGGCACGGAGGAATGCCCCGCCCACTGTACCACCGCTGAGGGTGAACTGAGGCAGGACTCAGGGGATCTGATGGACTTTTATTCAAAATTACCCAGTTTTCCGTCATCGTCTGAAGTCTCTGTCTGCTTCATCATGACCATGGAGTTTGTGCCCGAACTGTCTATCTACCCAGAACTGTCTGTCTGCCCCATCATGACTATGGAGGTCGTGCCCGAACTATCCATCTACCCTGAACTGTCTGTCTGCCCCGTCACGACCATGGAGGTCGCTCCCAGTGCTGGGAGTGGCCATCTGGTGTGTGTGAGCAGCACACACCATTCCTGAACCCCCGGACTGCTCAAAACTCCCACCCAGCCTCCCTCTCCCACCACCTCTTCATCTGTCCTCACCACCTGATGTGGGTTTGCCGCGGGTCTGCCAGTCTCCATCAGCGTTGTGGCTGGAGGTTCCCTTGTCTTCGCCTCCAGCCTCTGAGTCCCAGACTCCGCCTCGGCCCGTTGACCAAGCGGATCCACCATGGCTTCTAGCTCCCTCCTCTCCACCGTGGCCCGTCAGTCCACCAGCTCCGCCGGGCTCCCTTGTCCCTCTGGCTCTGCCTTGGTCAGTCGTCGACCCGCCATTGCCTCAAGACTCCACTCTTCCGGCTGCGCCTCGTCAATCCGTCCCACCGGCTCCATTGGGCTCCTCCCTCCCTCCAGCTCCAACTTGGTCCTCTGTCGCTCCGGCTCCACCGTGGCCTTCCAGATCCCCGCCTACGCCTCGGTCGCCTGAGCCATCTGCTCCACCTTGCCCTCTGGATCCTCCCCATCGCCCTGGCTCATCGGCTCTCCATCTCCACCTCAGGCTCCTCTCCAACCTGCTCCGCCGCTGACAGTCAGCCCCCTGGAGTCGTCAGTGACTAATGACTAATCTAGTCATTAGTCCCTTATTTGAGTTGGAATAAGTAATCCCCGTTGTAGGGATTTCTATCATATATGGACACTACTGCTATGGCCCTATCAGCCATCATGAGGTTTGCTAATCACCCAGCACATGATTCCAATATTCTGGGTCGACTTCCTGCCGGTCTTGTCGTCATCCAAAGATTATTTTCCTGGCCAAGGAAGGATACTTTCCTTATTTATGCAGTGCTAGCAGTAATTTTACATATGTAGCAAGGGTTCAAAACATTAATTGACTTCGAATTGTGAGCAGCAAACAGAGGCAATCGATCGTGAAT
>NW_015537959.1:1206619-1217911 GCF_001515605.1 Sinocyclocheilus anshuiensis
ACTGCTATGCCCATATCAGCCATCATGAGGTTTGTTAATCACCCAGCACATGATTCCAATATTCTGGGTCGAATTCCTGCCGGTCTTGTCGTCATCCACTCAGAGGAGTGATTAAAGATTAATCCAATCAGGAGACAACAAAGCTTTCTGTGTATCAGGACTGGAAAGGTTCGTTCACAACATATAGAAACCACGATGTCTAATAATTAATTCCCTTACAAATTTAAGTAATCAAGTCATTACACCGTTCTGTTTTTTAGTTTGCCCGGTATTTATGTTAATGTTGTTTTGCTGCGTGTTCCCTTTGCCTTCATGCATTATCATCTTCTTGGATTCTATTAAACTCTTGTGTAGATAACATTCATCTTCGTGTGCCTTTCCTATACACGTAGCGTTACAACAGCCCTAAGCTATAACCACTGTAATGTTAAATTCGTTTCTAGAGGCAAATGTCTTGGCTCATAATCTGTGAGATAACCTTCACCATAGGAAAGAAAAATCTAAATCAAGAAAAAAGAAAAATCAAGAAAAAGTTTTGACACTTTTTTTTCTCAAATATGTCTCAAGTCTCATTTGTGTCTACTTCGATTTCTACTAAGGAATTCTAGGAGAAACATCTGAAATGCTTTTGATACTAAAATGAGAGATATGTGAGAATCTCATCTAAGTCTCCTGAGCTTAGGAAGAGCAACCACTGAGCAATAAATTTTTCCTGTGGGTTCTGCCATAGATATACATGTCTCCCCTTTTTTTCATCTGTCTGTCTCTCTCTCACTCTCCTGCCTAACACTAAGTCACACAGACGCTGCCTCATCCTGTGTTAATGTGGTCAGATTGTCCTCCTCTGGAGGAATAATGTCACCTTTCATTTATGTCCTGCCACACACAAAAATACATGCACGCACACAAATATATCCATTACCCAGTGCTTGGCAAGCAGCATGTCTTTATTTTTCCCTTGGAAATATGGTGCAATTGCTTTAATGAATGCAGAAGTCACACAAAATTTAGCATGTTACCTCACACAACCTTTATACAGTTATTGTGGAGTTTTTGTTTCTAATTTATGCGTGTAATTGGGTCAGATGGCAATATCTGTTTGTTTGAACAAGGGCAGATAAGATAGTGTTTGTGGTGGAAATACAATTGCAATTCCTTCTGGTATGAATGCACCAATATGAAAATTCTGACCAGTACCAATAAGCTGATTTTTCATGTTATGTCTGATAATTATAAATGGACATTATGATATATCTATAAAATATAAGCTATAGTATTTAGAAAAGGTTAACTTGAGGTGAGCGTTAGATGATGGCAAAGGTAATCTATATGTAAAAATAGAGGAAATGAGCACAAACAATTAGACATTTAATATCAACTATAGCTATCAATAAATTCTCAAATATCAGTATCAATATATATCTATCACTATAGTACAATTATATAATGCATTCCTATGAATTGGTTCCGCTGGCCCAGAAATATGCACTACAACTTTAAGAAATTATTTCTACCTGATCTGACCCTTAAAAGGGACACTAGTGTGCTTAACCTAATGTAGTCAGGTTGATTGTCATTTTAATATTTTTTTTAATTTTCATTCATATTTTTGAATGGATTGATTGATTGATTATTCCTCATATAGTAATATCTTCCCATATTACTATAGGTGGTACATTTTTGATTGTATGTTGCTATACGTAGTACATTTTTGAATGTCTGGCAAAACTATTTTTACCATGTTGTTCAGTGCTTTCGTGTAAAAAATGTTGATTTCAATCTCTAATTAAATATATCAGTAATCTGTAAGTGCTCATCCTATATGTCTCTGTCTCTATGACAGTCAACTCACAAACTTTCTCTCTTTCTGCCTCATTGTGTATTACAAATCCCTCAACAGCTGTGATCATGTCACACTCTTTGGTATGCTGAAATTTGTGTAGCACGACAGTCAGTGATTACAAAACCATCTCTGCGGGTCAGCAGCTATTCTATTGTGATTACCTGAAGACCTTTTTTAAGGAATACAGTGGAAGTGGCACTGACGTAAGATCAGTTTCTCTCTCTTTCAATCTCTCTTCAGTATAAAAAAGTGATTTTTGTACCTTATGAGATGAATATTCTGTCATTTACTCAAGTACCCTTATCTTCTTTCAAACCTTGGACTGCTTTCTTCTGTGGAACACATTTCAAGTTCAAGTTGTTATTGACTGAAAATCTTGACCTCCACCCTTGCTGTCCTGATGTCAGATTCATGAACAAATAATACTTTTGAGTCAGATCTTTTTAGTGAGTCACTTGTTTGGGTTCACAAAACTGGTCTGAATAATTTGAGAACCAGATCCATCTACTTTGTGAAGAAGTTCATACAGTGGTTATCATATGGTTATCAAGTTATCATATGATTCAGAACATTTGTATTACAGCACAAAAAAAAAAAAACACATATGGACCTCTAGTGCCTATTGTAATTTAATGTAAAACAGTGTAAAACTTCTGACAAAGGTCAGACAGGTTTGTAACAACAAAACCGAGAGTGAGAAAATATTAGTTTTTTTTTTTTTGTAAACTGTCACTTTAACTCTGCGTTGTTATTGCATTCTATAGTTCATCATATTATACAAGCTTAGACTACAAAAATTACAAATCCCCCAACCGAAAGGATAATAAGCAATTGATTATGAAAAATTAAGCACCAACATCATTTCCATTCTAATTAATTTATGCATTTTAGGTTGCTTAAGTTGAAGTCAACGTCATCTCTGATCATTTACAGTCTGCATGGACCGTCACTGATGGTGCTGTTAAACTTTTGAAAGTACGACCATCACACTACAACATTCATATCTGCGTTTGCACTGCGCTGAACGGGAGAGAGCATGAAACAGCTTCACAAACAGTCATTTCAACCACACATTATCATTATGTATCTGTTACAAACATTTAAATAACCAAAGTACTGGGTTAAAAGTTTAGAGTTTTAGGTATAAACACTGATGTCTAGTGATCAAAATAGACTAAATCACCTTTTGGAAGTATGTTGACACTTTAGTGCCAACAAGTGACAATTGAAAAAATATATGTCATTGAATCATTTATTCAAGAGATTCATTTACAAAAGCTGATTCAAATATATATTTTTTAATATTATGTTCAAATTAATTGGCCTATATTTTTTTAAATAGACTGGCACAATTAACTTTTTGTCGGAACCTCTAGTAAATTTAGTTTTCTATTATTTAAAAAAACAAATATATATATTTCTTCAGAATTGTGTGAAAATCACAATCTCTATTTTAAAACCTCACACTAATGCACACAAAGCTTACCCCACTGCCAACAACAGTGATTAAACTTTAAATTATCAGTACATTGTTACAGATTTCCTGTTAATAATTGTGACTCAAACACAGTTTATAAAACTAATCACGTCTGAAGAGTGCTAATAATAAGAATCTTGCTTTCAGTAAATGAGGCCAATAGACCCAGTGGAATGGATAGCACTAACACACTCTATTTCCAACATTTATGTATATCCTAATACTAATTGTATTTCTTTAAATGTATTAGTTTAGTCTAAAGTTATCAAAGTGTATGATTTTGTCTTTCTTGAGCCATAACATGCACTGTCAGAATAATAAGTGTGGACTTCAAATATCTTTTTTTCCGTTTTGATATGAGACGTCTTTACTCAGGAGATTTAAGCAAGACACATCTGAAAGTGAAAGAGGATACCATTGGTTTTAATAAGGACCTCAAGGACAAAAGCACCGACAATAAAGCCAACAGTGTTGTAATGATAGCATCAGACAAATAGTGCTGTCACTAATTAGAATAAGTGCTCGTTGCTTTCATTTCTAGAGAGGACACGAGGCATGACATGAATGAGAGCCTCTGCACGATTCGCTCTGGTGATGTTCAGGGGATCCTCTCCAGCAAACAAAAGAAGATGGCATTTCAGACAGCATTCTTGAATGGAGAATGAGAATGGCAAGCAATTACAGCTCAAAGAGCTAGACACGGAGACCACCTTAATTAGCTGACCCTCAGACCACATACAGACACAGACTTTGAGATAGACCACTAATGACAGCAAAAAGTCTAGAGTTCCTTCCCATTTCACAAAAGTGCTGTTCCATGAATCCACATTACACATTAAAACCACAAAATAATTGTTTGAAAATTGAGATCAAAATGTCTATCAATCACCCCGTTTTTATTGTTTTCATGCTTGCAACAGGTCAGACTAATGAAAATGGACCAAATGGACTAATGCAAAATGGACTAATTACAAAGTAAACAACTCACCCACTCAGATATTACCACATTTAGTCATGTCCAAAACAAAATGAACTTGAAATTTAAAGGGATAGTTCACTCAAAAATGAACATTGTAATTTACTTACCCTGATGTCATTCCACACCTGTATGACTTTGTATTGTGAAACACAAAAGAAGATATTTAAATAATTTGAAGAACCAGTGAGGTCTGATGGTATTGACTTGTATACATGAGGTGATCCACTTAAATTTCATGTTCACAGTGATCATACTGCTTCAGAGGAATAGTTATAAACAACTGGCCCAGATAGCATGCGGATGTGGGACACTTAAGGCAATGATATGCCACTGCTGGCATTCTTATGGCTCGGACAAAACGGATGTAAGCCTGAAGTGGCCCATATGTAAAACAGCAAAAATGGCCCAAATGTGTCAAATCACAAAAGTGTTGCATTATCGACAAAGGCTAATCAGGGTGTAAACCAAATGTGGTCCACATATGTTTCAGCAAATGTGGCACAGGTACATTAAAAGGTTTTGGCAAAGATATGGCACAGTGAGCATTGGCTAATGTAGCTGTGAGCCTAAAGTGGCCCACATATGATGCCACAAATGTGGCCCATTTATCCTAAAGCGTATCTGGGCCAGTTTTGGCCAAGATATGGCACGCTAAGCACTGGCTAATGAGGCCGCGAGTCTAAAGTGTCCCGCATATGATGCCACAAATGTGGCCCAGTTATCCTAAAGCGTGACTTCGAACTGCGTCCTCTAGGGGTCGCTATGGGGAACGCCTCGTCGTGACTCATGTCTGAAGCATACATTCAAAAAACACCAACAACTGTGAGCCTAAAGTGGCCCACATATGATGCCATAAATGTGGCCCAGGTATCCTCAAACTTATCTGGGCCAGTTTTGGCAAATATATTGCACAGTAAGCACTGGCTAATGTGGCTGTGAACCTAAGGTGGCCCGCATATAATGATACCAATGTGGCCCAGTTATCCTATCTGGGCGAGTTTAGGCAAATATATGGTATGGTAAGCACTGGCTAATGTGGCTGTGAGTCTAAAGCGGCCCGCATATGATGCCACAAATGTGGCTCAGTTATCCTAAAGCATATCTGGGCCAGTTTTGGCAAAGATATGGCACAGTGAGCACTGGCTAACGTAGCTGTGAGCCTAAAATGGCCCACATATGATGCCACAAATGTGGCTCAGTTATCCTAAAGCATATCTGGGCCAGTTTTGGCAAAGATATGGCACAGTGAGCACTGGCTAACGTAGCTGTGAGCCTAAAATGGCCCACATATGATGCCACAAATGTGGCCCAGTTATTAAAATCATATCTGGGCCAGTTTTGGGAAAGATATAGCATGGTAACCCTTTACGGAACAAAACTATATGGGAATATATTGTAAAATATAATGTGATATATTACATAATACATTTCCATATATTGGAAACTAGTGCTTATATTTTTCAATATACAGCAATATATGCATTGACAATGTATGGCTATATATTGATACATACAAATATATTTAGAAATGAAGACAAAGATAAATCTAATATTTATAATGTTTGAGTCTTTATTGTGTATATATTGCACATAGATGCTCCCATGTAAATGTGAATGTATGTACACACATATATACACACATTCGCGCAACGAGTTAAATCAGATCTCTAGTTCCCATCATGCTTTGCTTCTGACTGTCAAAAGATAGTAAAAATGTTAAAATTAAGTGTTATGCCATGTGTTTTTGCTCAGTATTAATATAGGGGAGATCTGTTAGTGTTTAATGTGGTATTATTTTGAAATGTAAAAGGGTTTCTGGTATGTTTAAGTTTGTGGGGTTACCATTGTGCAGAAGAGTAGAGTCTGTGGTCAGGAAGACGATTGGCCAAACACCATTAAATTATATGTCACTTTATTTAAAAAGTAATGGCTGTGCAATTTTTAGCACAGTGATAGTCTGTACTTTATAATAAAGTGCGTTATTATGAGCAGGTGTGCTTATGCTATTGTAAACTAGCTATATTTTAAAATATGAAACGTGTATATCATAAATGATTATTAAATATAAGAAATATATATTTCCATATATGTGTATATACTGCATGAGTAAATATGTTCAACATATTCTTACACATGCAGTAAAATATCTTATCACATGTACATCTATATTATAAAGTGTATTACTGAATATAAAATTACATGTATTGTGATATATAAGTAAATATATTGTCACATATTTTTCAATATATGAAAGTGGCAATTATTTTTGTATTATTCAATATATTGTAATATATTTACACAATATATTATTCTGTATAATTTCTAATATACCATTATGTCATTTAATATATTGATCATTCATATATTAGGAAATATACAGTATTTTCTTTGCGTAAGGGAAGCACTGGCTAATGTGGCTGTGAGCCTAAAATGGCACGCATATGATGCCACAACTTCTGTCCCCAAGCGCTTTGAGTGCCCAGAAAAGCGCTATATAAATGTAAGGAATTATTATTATTATTACAACTGTGGCCCAGTTATCCTCAAACGTATCCGGGCCAGTTTTGGCAAAGATATGGCACAGTTAACACTGGCTAATGTGGCTGTGAGCCTGAAGTGGCCCGCATATGATTCCACAAATGTGGCCCAGTTATCCTAAAATGTATCTGGACCAGTTTCGGCAAAGACATGGCACAGTGAGCACTGGCTAACATGGCTGTTAGCCTAAAGTGGCCCACATATAATGCCACAAATGTAGCCCAGTTATCCTAAAACCTATCTGGGCCAGTTTTGGCAAAGATATGACATGGTAAGAACTGGCTAATGTGGCTGTGAGCCTAAAGTGGCCCTTATATGATGCCACAAATGTGGCCCAGTTATCCTAAACCGTATCTGGGCCAGTTTTGGCAAAGATATGACACAGTGAGCACTGGCTAATGTAGCTGTGAGCCTAAAGTGGCCTGCGTATGATGTCACAAATGTGGCCCAGTTAATTAAATAATAACAATTTGGGCCACTTTTGGCAAATATACGGCACAGTCAGCATTGGCTAATCAGTGTGTAAGCCAACTTGTCCCACATTTGACATGGCAAATATGCCCCATATATTATAAAACAGAAGAGGACCACTTCTGGTTGTAACACTTGGCAAGTGAGGCCACTTCTTGGATGTAACACTTGACACTGGCTAATTGAAATGGAAGCTTGAAATTGTAAATATGGCCTAATAGAATTTGGCTACTTTTAGTTGGATGCAACACAGTTAACTGATGCAGGGTGATCTGGATGTGAGTTTTAAGAAGGCTACATACGCAGCAATTTATTTTTTGAAACATGCTTTTAATGGCAGGTTTTTTTTATATGTATACTGTGCAGCATAAAAGCAGAAGTGCACTATAATGATTGTACTCTTACTGTCACGGTTTCTGTTAATTTGGACTTTGTTTTCCTTTTGCGATAATTTCCCTTGTTGTGTTGATTGTATTATTCTGTTCAGGTGTGCCTAGTTAATTATCCTTGTTTGGTCTGAGTACTTAAGTTCCTGTATGTTCACACTGAGTTTTTCTGGTTTTACTTCTACATGTCTTAAATGTTGCTGTGCTACATTGTGTTTGGATTTACCCTTGTTGGATTAAAGACTTATGCTATGTAACCTTTTATCTTCGCCGTGCGCTCTTTAACACAGCGTAGCTATGACACTCACAGGCTTACTGTGTAGGTAGAGTCTAAGTGAGAAGCATTTAAGTTCAAACTTGTGAAGAACAGTTTTTAAAGTATTGGAATGTGTCTTTGAATATTTATCTGTGACATTTTAATTGCTGCTTGTGCAAAACTTGGGTCGGGATGATTTTATCCAGTAGGATAAATTTCTGGAACTTATTTGAACATTTTCAGTTTTGCGGACATTTTTAATTTTCTCTTTACAATGTTGAGTATTGTTGATGCTTAACTCACTAAAGGTTTAGTGTGGCCCAGATAATGTATATTTATGGTTTATTTAGTTCATTATTAGCTAAAATGTGGCTGTGTAGTGGCCTGCTTGTTGGACCATTCCATGCAGCATGTGGGCCACATGAGGAATGTGGGGGTTAGAATAAAAATCAACTGTGGCCCACATTAGGGCCAGGGTATTACTACTACTGCAACTTGTATTACTTTTACACTACTTTTTTTTTTCTTTTTGAGTTTGAAACGTTCAGATTTTTGTTTACTGAAATTAATCTGAAATAAAATACAATGAAAAACTTACAAAATTACAAAAATTACTACAAAATTAATGCAAATAAATTTAAGATAAATAGATATGTAAATAAAATTAAAAACTAACAAAAAAGATCAAATCACAAAATTACTAAAACTTTAACTAAAATTAAAATGAAAACTCAATATAATATTAATTATATTTCATATTATTTTATGAGACCAGGTTGTATTATTCATATTCATATTATATATAATAATATAATTCATATTACATATAATCAGGGGTGTCCAAACTCGGTCATGGAGGGCCGGTGTCCTTCAGAATTAAACTCCAACCCCAATTAAAACACACCCGAACCAGCTAATCAAGCTCTTACTAGGCATACTGGAAACTGTCAGGCAGGTGTGTTGAGGCAAGTTGGAGTTAAACTCTGCAGGACAGTGGCCCTCCAGGACCCAGTTTGGACACCTAGAGTTGTGGTCAGAAATGTTGGTACCCTTGGTAAATATGATCAAAAAAGGCTGTAAAACATAAATCTGCATAGTTAATCCTATTGATCTTTTATATTAAAAATGCACAAAAATCTAACCTTTCATTAAAGAATAAGAATTTATAATGGGGTTTTTTTTCTCTAATACATACTGGCCGCAATTAAGTAGTTTAGAACCCTTTTATTCTAAACTTTTTGCATCATCCGTTTGCCATGATAACATCTGATACTAGATCAGAGACCATTCCTCCATCCAGAATCTCTCTATACCCTTCAGATTTCCAGGTCCATGTTGGTGCTTCTCCTCTTCAGTTCACCCCACTCATTTTCTATAGGGTTCTATTCTGCCATGGCAAAATATTTGTTTTGTGCTCAGTGACCCATTTTCGTTTTGATTTTGATGTTTGTTTTTGGATCATTGTCCTGTTGTAAGATCCAACTTTGACCTATTATAAGATTTCTAGCGTGGACAGTCAGTTTTTAGTTTTTTATCTATTTTTATTTGATAGAATCCATGATGCCATGTATCTAAACAAGATGTCCAGGACATCCAGCAAAAAAATACACCAGCAACAAGATACAGCAGTATATTTCATTGTACACATGGGGTACTTTTTTACTCCTGTGTGCACCAAACCTATCTTGAGTGTTTGCTGCTAAAAAAAACGATATATATATATATATATTTTGTAGTTTTATCTGACCATAGAACCCAGTCCTGTTTGAAGTTCCAGTAGTGTTTGGCAAATGAATATGCTGGAGTTTGTTTTTGGCTGAGGGCATTTTCTTTTCTTTATTTTTTTATTTATTTTTTTTTTTTTACTTAAACTCTCCCATACAACATGTGGTGATGTGTAGGTGCTGTTTGACTTATTTATTTATTTATTTTTTATACTTTCTGACCCCAAGACTCAAATAATCTCTGCTATTCTGCAGCTGCGATCCTTGGAGAGCCTATAGCCACTCAAACTCTCCTCCTCACCGTGCACTAGGACGATATAGACACACGTCCTCTTCCAGGAAGATTTGTAACATCTTTAGTTGATTGGACATTTTAAATTATTGTCCTGATGGTGGAAATGGGAATTTTCAATGCTCTAGCTATTTTCTTAAAGCCACTTTCTAATTTGTGAAGCTCAATTATCGGTTGCTGCACATCAGAACTATATTCTTTGGTACTCATTGTGATGGGTGATTAAGGGAATTTGGCCTTTGTTTTCCCTCATATTTATATTCCTGTGAAACAGGAAGCCATGGCTGGATAATTTCATGTTCATAAACACCGTGGTGTGCTAAAAAAATTAAATATGAATGGAATATACTTCAGAGATATTTTACTCATATCAATTTCTAATTGGCCAACGTGTATTAGAGAAAAATATTGATTTCATAATGAGATTTCCCCCCATTTTAAATTCTCATTCTTCAATGAAAGGTTAGATTTTTGTACATTTTTTTAAATAGAAGATCAATAGGATTAACAATGCAGATTTATTTTCACAGCTTGTTTTTTCAAGCTGTGAAAATAACTCCAACTCCAATTTTCACAACTCCAACCTCCTTACTACGTTTGCGGATGACACGACTGTAGTGGGTCTCATTAGCAACAGAGATGAGACAAACTACAGGAGCGAGGTGAGCCGCCTGGCCGGGTGGTGCAGTGACAACAATCTCTCTCTGAATGTGGAGAAGACGAAGGAGATTGTTGTTGACTTCAGGAGAGTGCGCACTCAGCATGCTCTTCTGACCGTCAATGGTGTGACTGTAGAGAGGGTGAGCAGCACCAAGTTCCTGGGTGTGCACATCACAGAGGATCTCTCCTGGACTGACAACACCTCAGCACTGGCCAAGAAAGCACAGCCCCCATCATGTGCACCTTCTACAGAGGCACTATCGAGAGCATTCTGACGAGCTGCATCACTGTGTGGTATGGTGCCTGCAACGCATCCTGCCGCAAGACACTTCAACGCATAGTGAGAGCAGCTGAGAAGATCGTTGGTGCCTCTCTCCCCTCCCTCCAGGACATTTACAACACCTGTCTCACCCGCAAAGCCCTCTGCATTGCAGGTGATCCCACCCACCCGACACACAGCTTCTTCAGTCTGCTGCCATCAGGTAGGAGACTGCGGAGTCTCCAGGCCAGGACCAGCAGACTGAAGGACAGCTTCATCCATCAGGCTGTCAGGAAGCTGAACTCCCACCCGACCTTGCCCCCCCTCCCCTCTTTTGCCCCACGCACCACTGAACTCTGACCCTCTGATGGACTCTCCCACTCCCCCCTCCCAAATACACACACACA
>NW_015537959.1:1218164-1229945 GCF_001515605.1 Sinocyclocheilus anshuiensis
AGATGAACTATTTCTTTAAAACACAAAATAATCTGTGATTGAAGTTGTTTTCAGCAAGCACTGAGCTCAGCTTCACATTTAAAGCTATACTTCTGACCATCATTAAACTATAACCAGCGGTCTATATTTAACTGATTAATAAAAAATAGGGTTAATTCAGTGCTTTTGTGGCCCAAGGGGGTTGTGGAATTCAAATCATTTTTTTGCCTGAAAGGAATCTAAATATTTGAAGCAAAGCAATGCAATGCGTTTTTCATGCCTCCAGGTGTCCATGTTCACACAAACATCTTGATTGATTCAACTGAAGCAAATACTATGTTCCCAGAGAAAAAAAGTGGGATATTAATAATCCATGTGTGTCGTGTGTTACAGCAGTGGTTGTTTTTGAAAGCTAACCAGCATTTAGTAGCATAATATCATCAAACCTGTACCCGCTGTTCTCATTTTGTTAATAACACCATGCCTGCACCAGTTAAAGGAATAATTCACCTTCAGTTGCTGGTCCCCATTGAATTGCATAGTGTTTTTTTTTCCTCCATACTATGGAAGTCAATGGGGACCAGCAACTGAAAGGTGAACTATCCCTTCAAATGATAGTTTTCATTACAGAAATGGATCTTTAAAACATGTAATTTTTTTATGTGTGTCTCTCTCCTACTCGTGCTTTGTTTCCCACAGTCGTTCTCAGCCACCCCCCACCTCCGCACCTTCATCGATGATAGGACCACATGCTAATTAGCTTCACCTCAGATGCCTCACTGTGTTTGCGGGTGTGTTCAGTGCTATCTTCAGCACTAATGTCTGTGTTTACCTTTGCCACATGGGCGCCATAGTGTCTGTGTGATGACAGGAGCTCTACTCAACTTTATTAGAGGGATTGAAAGGGATGATTGCCAACCGAAGCTGAAGGAAATTAAAAAAGGAAGCCAGCAAATTGGGGTGAAGATTACGATGTCATCATCGATTAATCCCAGCTGACCCGTCAGGTCATTGTTCATGATGACTGATTTTGTCTTTCCTGTACTGAAGAGTGATTCACCACTAGAGATGAATAATATACTACAAACCAAAAAAACAAAAACAAAAAAAAAAAACGTGATTTTTGTTATTAGCCAAACAACATGCATTCAGGACAGAAAGTCGCAGATAAGATTGGAGAGCAAATGTGGATTTTATTCTGAGAGGAAGCTAGTAATTCCTGTCTCCTCTAGAGTTTCAGATTAGATTTCAACAATGAGAGTGTTTACATGCGGGTCAAAGACGAAAAAGGGTTTAAGTATAAAAACAATAAGTGTAATACTGCTTTAAATTATTGTTGTTTTTTCCCAAAATTTTTTAAAAGTTTTCTATTTAATTTAATTGCAATTTTGTTTTTGTTTTTACGAGCAAAAAATAAATATCATACATTTTTCCCTGATTTACAGAAGACACCCACTAAAATGTAATTCAGTGTAACAATCTTGTCAGGCATATTTACAACAAAAATCAATTTATGACATATTAAAAGACTAATTACTTTCACCCCAAATACTAATTAGTTGTCATTTTAAATTTGCCACTATCCTAGGTTTTGCCCATTTGTCACTAAGATTTTTTTTACTCGTTTAAAACACAATAAAATGTAATATGCTCCCTTATTATTTTATATATTTTAATATGTACAAGTCAGAATATGCATGTTGTTTGAATTTTTACATAAATATTGTGTTACACTGAATGGCAATGTAACAATATTTCAACCAAATTTTGACATCTTGTTCTCCAAAAACTTTTTTGAAACCTTAAAAGTAGACACTTTACTTACATTTAATGGGCTTTCTATGGAAATAAAATAACTTTTGTAAATTTATTTTGATGCGGACATCTTAACGTCTTTGACCCATACACAATCTCACACCAATTATCCTTAATAACCAGACAATGTGCAATGTCATGTAAATACATGAAGTGTGATTGATTATTGGGTAAAAGTCATAAACAATTTAAGCAAAATTCAATCGGTACATGTAGATTTTTTGAAGAAGACACCTTGAAAAAGGCCTGTTGATGGCACTTTAGTCCAGGGATGTCAAACTCAATTCCTGGAGGGCTGGAGCCCTGCAGAGTTTTTTTCCAACCCTGCTCCGACACACATACCATGTAGTTTTCAAATAAGCCTGAAGGACTTGATCAGGTTGAATCTAAACTCTGCAGGGCTCCGTCCCTCCAGGAATTGAGTTTGACACCGCTTTAGTCAATAAATTAATAAATTCAAATTTTCCCCCTATTACCTTTACTGTACCTTTAATCTTTAATCATCTTTACTGACATTATGATGGCTTATTTTGCTGTGTCCATGTCCATTTAAGCATTGACATTAAAGCTGGACAAAAATCAGATGAAATCTTATGTAAACATGGTTAAATTTCATCATTGGGATTTTATGATGAGCTGATTAATAATAGTTATCAGCATTTGTTGTGCATGTAAATGTCATAGATTTGAGAAAATTTAGATTAGTGAAAGTTTTCAATCAGAAGAGATTGCATGTGAATTTAAAATGTTAAAAGGTTTAAATATCGAATATGTAATTTTACTGTAACATAGTGTCAAATGTAGGGTTTTTGAAAGTAAAAACTATGAATTAGCATAACATTTAAGTGGCATAATATCATGTATGAATATATTTTATTTAAATCGTTTTGTTTCTGCCTATTTTTGTTATTAGTAATGTACAATAGGTCGTTTTGTGTTACATGTTATGTTGATCAGTTCATGTTTATTGGATTATTTTGGTGTCATGTAAATTACACTGATGGTGTTTTGTGTGCATGACCCTGTACACCAGCGCTATACGAGTATTGGTCATGTTTTATGGACAGGCCACTGACAATGATCTCTGATTCAATAACAACGAAAAACACACTTCTTTGGTGACATTGTTGATCCCGTGGTGTAAAAACAAAAAGATAACTCCTTCTCAAGCAATTCCTGTGCAGTGCTGCCGACGACTTCCGCAACGCGAATGAAGCACGTTGATGGGCTGCTCTTGCTCTCGCTCTGGTTGATGTGTGCATGCGATCTTCCTAGAGAAGTGCCCTACAAGGAATTATGCCCTTTGTGTCATCATACAGGGACATACTCTGAAAAAAAAAAACATTCCGAAGCGTATACAAATACTTATAAGTGTTTATAATATGAGTGTTTTTACCGCAGAAATACTCTGTCATATGTCCAACTAATTTTTTTAAACTTTGGCCATGTTTAGCCTGAGAGTCCAACTCTTTGACAATGTAAATAAGTCAGATTGCATGAAACAGCATTAGACATCCCCTTTAATAGAATCACCTTTTGACTTGAGTTCTTAATACAGTAAAGATTTGAGCACCAAATTACAAAAAAAAGCATTAGTTGATATTGTGTCTTTAGAGCACTTGATGATATCCTTTCCTCTTGGAATTTAAGTTGAGCTATTAAAGGCTTGAGGAGAATAGAGAAGGACTAGACTTTCACTAAGAGCTTGCCACTACAGCACTCTGCCAGGAAAGCTAATTACTGATGAGAAGGTAAGACCCCGTAAAAGAACCTTGGGGGAACAAATAGGTCTAAAGAAACTAGCAATGGATTGTTTTTCCAGAAGAAAGAACAGTTAAAACACTAATTGCTTAAGTATAATCAGACCCATCAGCATGGACATTTTTCCAGAGAGAGTAGACATTCACAGCAAAGAAACAAAAGCTGATTCTCCTGCTTCACAACCACTGTTATTAGATGTGTCTGGGATCTGACTCTCCTTATTCCTTTAATCTTCTTTTATCTTGGATATCATGCCAGCAATGCTTGAACAAAGTTGCCAAACCTCAATGTTCACAAGGCAGTGCAAGAAGGCATTTGCTTTAGCTATGGAATTTAAAGAAGGTTGAAATAAATGAGAAACATTTTGGAAAAAAAAAATATATACTGCACTCACAGACATTGCCATCTAGACAGGATTAGATTTCTCAAAGGACAGCCTAAAAACAGAAGGTAATTTTTACTGAGGTTGTGTAAGAGAGAGAGAGAGAGAAAAAATACAAATAAATTGGACAGGATTAGAATCAAGTGATTCTGTGAAACAGAAATGTATATATCCTCCGGGAAAACGAGTCTTCTCCAAGAAGGGCTATTGTCAGGCAAGTGGGAAATTTGCTTACAAGAGTGTCTGTGCAATCCTGACAAGTGAAGAGAAATCTAAATTATTGGCAAAGTAACTATGTTAGTAGAAGCCTGATCTTGCTTTTTTTTTTTTCTTTTCTTACACCAGCAACTTGTATTGTATCATTTCTCTTGCTTTTTTTTTCCTTCAAATTTTCTTTTATCCTTTCAGGTGTGTGACTTGATATGATAGCAATCTATCAACTATCTTCTCTAGAAAGCAATACAACCGACATTACGTTAATGTATGCCTAAAGAACACCAAGTTTACCATATTTACCTTCCTGGTCTCATGGCTAAAACGTACCTGGGGGCACTTTTTCGCAAGACGCGAAATACGTACCAATAAGTACATATCCCTGTTGTTTCCAAAAGAAATGAGCACTAGAGGCAGTAAAACTTCGACACCTTTTATTAATTTTCACAGAAATTTACAGTTTCGATTAATAAAGCGTTATTTTTGCACAATTACTTGAAGAACATTATGAAACATTATGAAATGAAACAATTTTAATATGCTGGGAGATTTGAAAACTGATGCTTTTGAACGTTACACTCTAAAAAATGCTGGGTTGTTTCAACCCAACTTTGGGTCAAATATGGACTAACCCAGGGTTAAATTTTTACATTAAATTTTTAACCCAAAAGTTGGGGTAGTCCAAATTTGACCCAAAGCTGGGTTGAAACAACCCAGCATTTTTTAGTGTAGCATCAATACGGAGCCCCGCACATGACATGCAAGAAAAAATAAATAAATCGTGCCCACGATTTACTAATTCGTTCCCTCAATGTACTAAAACGTGCACACGATTACTATTTCGTTCCCTCGATTTGCTAAATCGTGCGCACAATTTACTAATTCGTTCTCTCGATTTATAAATCGTGTGCACGATTTAGCAAATCGAGGGAACGAATTAGTAAATCATGTGCACAATTTATAAATCGAGGGAACGAAATAGTAAATCGTGCACACGATTTAGCCTACTATTTTTTTCCTGCATGCCATGTGCGGGGCTCCGTACATCACACATATCCAGCTTAATATCTATGGGTTTTCATAGACGGCAGGTTTGTTCGGTAGCTCACGGAGTACGGAGACGTACTTGAGAGGTGAGGAGCTCCGATTTGAATCCAGTGTAACTACGATTCGACAAAACAGTTCAAATCTGCATATAAGGAAGTTCAAATGGCACGGTTGCATCAACAAATGCGTTTTTATATCAGTTTTGCATTTGTTAACACTATCGGGTAGGTTTAGGGTTGGGTTTGGTGTAGGGCATGTTTCCAACAGGATAGAACATTAACTTTTAGTGACAGTCCCCGGATATTTTAATTCTGAACCGCCGCAATGCGTACCTGAAGCAACGTAATAAAAACATAGCAATACGTACCTATATCAACATAATAAAAACGTGCCAGGGTTCACGTATTGAACCCGTGTTTTTGCGTTACTCAGTGGATGTTTCTCTTTGAAACTGCGGCGAAACGTGCAGTAAGGTACATAAAAACGGTGTTGCAGAAAAGTACCCAGGCCAGAGGTATGTATTTTTATGAGACCAGATTGATATTTACACATTTGTTTTTATGCTTTTGTGTTGCACATCTTCAGGCTTCCTATTATTTTGCCTGTTCAGAATGCAGCAGCAAGCAATGCCGTTTATTATGTAGAGAATGTGTGTTATGACAGCAAGGGAGATTCAAACTATACACAAAGAAAACAATAAGATCTTCAGCAATCATGTAAAGGAAAGATTAACGTACATGCTAGGAATTAAGTTATCAGAATCAGAATAAGAATGAGATTTATTCGCCAAGTGTGTGCAAACGCAGAAGGAATGTGTTGTTTTTTTTTAGGAGCTCTTAGTACAAACATAGATACATACTGTACATGTATGACATTGAGAACAGAAGATTTTTGTTCAGATTTGAGCATTATTTACTGTATAAGTTAGGTTAAAAGCATTTACAAAACACACGCAAAAGTCCAGCGCCCCACGTTTTGTTCGTGTTAATATGTCAAAAAATGAGTGCTGTGTTATTTCCTGTGATGGTGTAATGCTCTGCTACTCATCCTCCTTTATCTCTGTAGATTTATTCTCTGTGCGAGCACTGGAAGCTAATCAGGCGGGGAATTAGAGTCCCTCACCGTTGTGATGTCCTCTGATATAACACCTCTGGCAACCTTAATCAGCCAGCAACTGTTGCACACAATATTCAGGGCTGCTGTTTTCCACAGTTCTATAGGCTGTAAATGATAGGCTGTACAATACCAGGCCAAGTCCCAAAAGGAAGCAGACACAGAGGAAAGAAATATAATTTGTGTTTACCTTCATCTGTCTTGATCAATTCGAACTCATTTTCAGTGCGTGTTTGTGTGAATGCTAATAGCACTGAGAAGTGACCCTTATTTTAGCAGCGTCATTTGTTGCTAGACACCTTGAAAGGTATTTTGTAATAAAATGATGCCTTAACCACTTTAAACATTTATTTGAAAAAAGCTCAAAAAGAAATCACATTTCTCACAAGTTGCTTATGATCTTCAACAAAAAAAAAATATATATAACATATTCATATATGACCATGTTTTAGATCCCTTAATCCTACCCAATACCTAAATTTAACAACTACCTTACTAACTAATAATAAACAGCAAATTAGGAGTTTATTGAGGCAAAACTTGAAGTTAATAGTTTAGTTAATAGTAATAGTTTAGTGAATATTGCAATCTTTTGTTACAGTACCAAGTTAAAGGAATAGTTCACCAAAAATGAAAATTTGCTGAAAATTTACTCACATTGAGGCCATCCAATATATAGATGTTTCTTCATCAGAACAGAATTGGGGAAATTTAGCATTACATCACTTGCTCAGCACTGGATCCTCTGCAGTGAATGGGTGCCATCAGAATAAGAGTCCAAACAGCTGATAAAAACATCACAATAATCCATAAATATAATCCACGCGATTCCAGTCTATCAATTAACATCTCTATCCAAAATATGAGTCCATAATCTGTAATAGCGCTTCTTTCAGTGAAAAGTCCATCCCCTGTTGTCCTCTCACATCAAAATCCATCAATGTTTTTGTTTACAACTGCTCTGGACTATTTTGTCTTGTAAACAGTGCTTGATCTGTGCATATTTCTCTCCTTATTCAGGTGAGACTTTTACATCTTGGAGGGTGAATACATTTCCAGCTAATTTTTATTTTTAAATTAACTATTCCTTTAATGCTAAATAAATATATTGAGTTATATAATTCTTGGTGAAGACTTTTAATATTGTAGACTCACTTCTTAATTCTTCCCCATTCACTCTTATTATAGAGGATGATTATAAAATCCATCAGAAATACTGTAGAGTACTCATTGAGACACTTGCAAGAGCTTGTGAGATGTTTTGAAGCAGGTTCTCTTGAAAGCATGTTTGAGAGCCTGTTATGCATATTTAGGGTGCTAATTCAGTGCTTATGTAAATGTGAGATCTCATTAGTTGCACCAGTCCTTTAGTTTCTATTAGTCTGTCCTGCTGTCATTCATTATTGGAAAGGAACCATCACCTGGCTAGTTCTCTTTGATGTCTTTTATTTGGTTGTTTCAAAGAGAGTATCAATTGACACATTATCTCAAAATGTTTCAGCTAAATGAATAGAGACTTCCCTCATTGTGTTTGCAGCATATGCTATCATTTAAATGTTAAAATATATTAAAATAATTCTGTGTTAATTGTAACGTTAATTATTGTCCTTTTGTTACAAAGTAAATTCAATTTATTTTTGTTTTTTAGGCTTTTGTGAGATAAAATTACAATCAACAGCATTATTTCCTGTCCCCTCTTACCTAGCATTGTCAATAGAAGTGTCAATTAAATGATAATAATACATGTTGTTGTTCTCACACACACACACACACACACACACACACACACACACTTATATGTAATATAATTGTATATAAACAGAGCCAAAGTGTTACACTTTTTAGCAGTCTGTCTTTAACTTTTATAGCTGTCTCTGCATATTAACCCTAAAAAGCTGTATCATATTTGATATGCACATTTCAATTATCAATATTATCAGAAATTTTCTAAGAAACTGTTGTACACAATCTGCTACATGTCTTCACATTTTTATTAGATAGATAGATAGATAGATAGATAGATAGATAAAAACAGATTTGTTGACTATTATTTTTCATATGTCAGGCTTTACAGGGTTAAGCTGGGGTATCATAAAGAGTATTTTAAGTTTTAGTATTAGTATAAATTGCAAACCTCACCTTTACACCATGCCAACTCACTTTTCAGTAAAGATATTCAATATATAGTCATAAGAAAAACTGATTGCTGCTATGAACTTTTCAAACATGTAACAGCTTAGGCTTTTACAGACCTTCAAGTGGCTCATGTAGCTAGTTCAGAGGACAGGACTGCTGAAAAGCTGATAAATGGTTTGGTGTTTAAATAAAGGTCAGAGCAGAATGAATGAACAGAAAGAGAGTTCGGGAGCAGCTAATGACGATAAAGGATGTGTGAAGGAGGATGAGAGAAGGAGAGACTATGGAGGGACAGATGTGGAGCGAGTAAATGGAAAAACACTACTGCTGCAGGCACATTTCTGCACAGACCCTTGTCATATAATTAGATCTTGTCTGTCTCAAACCCAGACCAGAGCAGTAAGGCACAATTTGATGTTATTTCTTCAGTAATCATGGGCGAAGGGAGTGTGTGTACATGTGTGGGTTTGTGTGAGTCAGGTTTAGCAGCATTTTGGGGACCAAATGTCCCTGAAAGCAAGCAGAAACAAAAATGGAAATTCTGTATTCTATGTAATTTTTCAGCTAGCTATTTCTCCCTCATGCATTTAAGCTACTTTAGCTGGTGATTTCAAACATGTTACACAGTTGACACTTCTAAACAGACCTCTCGGGTTGTAAAACATACCATATCACTGAGAAAATGCCATCTGTCATCTCATATGATTTTCTCTTCTGTTTGAGTTGGTGGACATGTTATATAGTTTAATTCTCAGTTCTGCAATCTCAATCTTGTATTTCATGTAGTGTTATCTCTCTATATATATACAGTATATATATTTCCGTACATTTCTGCCATATGTACATTAACTGACAGTCACCACTGATAAGCTACCACTAAATATTGTAGAAACTTAATTTGCTGTAAAGTTGCTTTGCAACGATTTGTATCGTGAAAAGCGCTATACAAATAAACTTGAATTGAATTGAATTGAATATATATATATATATATATATATAATCATATATTGTTGTTTTTTATGTTCAGTCTTTCAGTCTTACATACTCAGCAAGGCTGCATTTATTTGATCAAAGACAGTAAAAATATTGTGAAATATTATTACATTTTAAAATAACTGATTTTTATTTGAATCAGTGTATTAAAATTATTTCTGAAGCATCATGTGACACTGAAGACTGGAATAATGATGCTGAAAATATAGCTTTACCATCATTACGTATATTCAAATGGAAAACAATTATTTTAAACTGTGATAATATTCACAATATTACGTTTTTTTTTTTTTTTTTTTAAATGTAGTCTTGGTGAACATAAGAGACAACAAGAACAATAATAATTAATCATTAATAATTAATACTTATTGTTATTATTATAGGACAGAATCTTTCTTGGTTACCCTTTTATTCCAGCTGCCATTTTGGATTTAGTCTGATATTTTAAATTACTGATGAAAAAAAAGATTTGCTTTGTTGATTTTCCACCTCAATGATATGACAAAATCCATTAATCAATGAATCCATTAGTCACTAATCAATTACAGACAATGAAGAATGAGCATATTTAGTTCACAGTAAGTAGATAGACAGCATCAGTCATTTTCTGGGCTTGAAACATCCTTCATTGCGATGCAGAAAGCTGCACGGTGACATTCAAGAGGTTGTTAAATTAACATTGGTGTGTGTGCAGGTCCATCGTGGTGGGGTCAGGGATGTCTAAATGGAGTAAACTATACTTGAAAGGTCAGTAGTTTATGTCACTGCAGTTAAACCTGTAGACATTTCAGCCACATTGACTTTTTCAAGCCAATAGGTTCATTCAAGTTAATAGGTCAATGCACGTATCACAGAGAGTAAATAGAGTCAGAAAATGTGTAATGAGTGCAAAGACTTCAGTAAGACGCCGTAAGAAATATACATTTACTTTGAAAATAATTTTTCTTTTGTTTCATATAAAGGAATTTAATGATCTCCGTGTGGGGTTAAGAGGTTATAATAAAGCCCATGAAAACAAAGTTGACCCTGTTTAATTTCTTAATACACATTTTTGGTCCATTCATGGTGATATTGTGTATGATTCATCAGTGCACATTTTCCCAAAGAAAAAAGCTTTACTTCTTAATTCTTCATCAAAATGCTGTATTTGATCCATATTTTCTTGTTACAACTTTCCTTTTCAGCTGACAAAACCATATTTTCAACCTCTCCCCTCCATCCATCTGACTCCAGCCACTTTTCCTGATCTAATGATCCAATTTCCTGAATTGTGCTGCATTTCCTGTTTTTCATATAAAAGTAAAAGTATGGAAGTAAGATGGTTGCACAAGCATCATTAATGTAGAAGTCTAGTAGTTACCTGGTATGACATTTAAATTCCCTTTTAGGGACAGTACTTTGTTGTGCTCATTCTGTTAGTGAGTATGAATTGAGATATATTGATTTATAGGCTACTGGTTTTGCCTTTGTACAACAACCAATGGTGGTTCTTCTTGCCAGCTGAAGACTCGTATCAATTCCTTCAGTTTTGTGCAAATGTCACTTGAGATTTCTCCTTGGCCTTTTTCTAAGTGCCTGTACCTTATGTATGTAAGGATAACATGCTTCATCTAAATGACAAGTAAAAAGTAAACATATGCCACCATTAATCTATCTCACCGAATGCCATATGAAATAACAAGTGTGCAATTTCAGAAGAATGGCAAAAACTGGTTGATTTTGATTGTTTTTGTCTATGATGTCATTCGATATAATATTGAACGCTCCTTTCATCTTTCAAAAGTCTTTTGAGTACTTATTCCTTCAGTCAGCATTCATTGAATGAAACTGATGACTTCTGACACATTTCTGCAAAATTATGCATATAGCAATTTTAGACATTCTCAAAGCTGGCACGTGCTGCCCTCTGTCCGCCTCATTGCAAGGGGAATCACTCTGCTGAATCATAGTTATTAATAACGAAAAAGCAGGTCCGTTTGTAATGCTCAACATTCTTCTTAAATCTCTATCGATCTATATACACAAAAATACGTTTTTCACATCCACCCACACAGATGGGCAAACATTAGCTGCCGTTTATCCGCCCATTAGCCTTCTTGAGTAAAATAATAGTCATAGGTCAAAAGATCACAGAAACCATTTACTGGTCAATGATGTGCAGTCATTTTTTGTCAGCATCTATTAATTTATTAAAAAATACATTGAAAAAAATGTAGTTTGTATATTATTACCTGAATACACCTCTTCTATGACAAGAATGTTTTAAATGTTTTACTTTTTTAATTTTTTATATATATATATATATATATATAAAAAAAACAATCATGGTGATACAACTGTCC